>NW_022984643.1:4178197-4346123 GCF_008694065.1 Daldinia childiae
TAGCAAGTAATGTGAGGATAGCGCAATCACTTCAGTCGAAGATAGTCTTAGGTAGGCTTTAGGGAGGTGAGTCCCCCCTTTTTGTTGGGCCCAGGGAAGATTATCCTACTTGATGGGTACCTAAGGTTATAGTGGAAAGCATTAACTGTGTAATGTTATGCAACTATGAAGGTAGAGTATGAATTATCCGCTTAAAACTAGATGTCTACAATTCCTATTGCAGCATATATGAGAAATGCAATAAGATCAAAGCGACGGAAGAAGGTCTGGCCTCAAGAAGAGGGGCTTTACAACGGCCTAGGTAATTAATAGCTAGGGAGCAGTATAGGGTTTGTTAGTTCGATATTTAACAATCGCAAGAGCTATATCCTTCATATTATAGGTTAGGTACCTAGTATGAAGTCTCGAGATTAAATGTATTCGTAATCGTACTTAGTTTAAGATAACTACTGACTTAAGGATAACCAACTAAACTCTCATAAAAGTAATTCAAGACCATGTATAATAGTTTATAGTCCCGTTAAATAAAAGCTACATGAGAGCCAAATCATAAGAATTTGAGAATGATTCGCAATATTTTATCTAATATTATATGAACTGGGATCGTCTTACCTCTACTCGACGTCGGCTTGGATATTAGCGACGGAGAAGTGAAGTATCATAAGTCTATTTCCTAAGTTACATATAAAGATGAAGCTTAGTACATAGCCAGTACCCAGTTACCTATATACCTACGTCACATCACACGAATCGACTTTATATGAGTTTGTCAAGATATCTAGGTAGTTAGCCGAATTAGTCTAAGAGAGCCGGAACAATTATGTATGAGTGCATTAAACGACGGCTTATATTGATTAACTGCTTTGTATACTCTGGGTGATATACGGCTCATAAACAACAGTAGCAGGAAGCCCCCGAGCTTAGAAGGGGACAGTTAGACAGCAATGGCCCTCATTCTTATGGACGATTAGGTAAATAGGTTGAGATACAATGAACTGTTCATAGTTAAGATCACGACAGCCGTAGCCGCGTTTGTTTGTATTGTTAAAAGTGAATGTTTGATTGTAGAAGACATCTTAGATTTTATTAATACTCCTATAGGTATCAAATCAACGGGATATAAACTCACGCCGACGATTCAGACGTAATTGAATCCCTCGCTATAAGGCCTGTCGACGAGATAAAGAAACGATTGCAACGACCGCCATTCCCTAGCTACGACGTCGTTGTATCCCATAGTATCATATTCGAATAACAATTACTGAAGCTATTAGCGCAAGAGGAAGTGGCGATGACTACTTTCACTTGCCTATGCCACAATGAATTGCTTTGAAGAGCGGTAGAGATATCCGTGATGAACCTAAGTGACTCGGAACCAGCGAGAAGGGCTCAAATTTATTATATGAGATGAGAGTTAGTTGACAAATAGAACAGTTGTTGATCATAGTGATATTTCTCATCCCGGATTTCTATTACAAGGTATTGATATATCTACGGTTCGGTTACGAATCTATTCCTAGCTCACCTGGACTAACGGTGTCTTTTGAATGAATACAATATCATTGTCAACCTGGGATTTCGAACACAACCCTAGCACCGTTACATATGGGCCAGTTTGGCCAACGATAGTACGGGCTGCGGATGCCATACTTATGACTACCTTGATGTAAGACCCATTTCGGGCTTGAGATATTGAAAAGAAAGCTAAGTTACTTATATATTGCTATATCGTAGTTAATGGAATGATATTTGGTATGTATTATAATTAATATATGTATGAAGTCGTTCGGTTCATATAGCTCACTAATATCAAAACAATATAGTATGGTATCTCAGAATAGGCCTAGTCCTGTCATTCCAAACTGATGAATCAAAGATCTAACATGCTATGCCCAATTGCCCATGCTCCTCTATTGAGACTCCCATGCTAAATTGGCAATCCTATTCCCAGGTTTCAAAAAACACTTCCTGGAGAGGCTCTATTATTTTATATCTGAATCGGTAGGCGTGTTTCCACTCCCGCTTCCGCTCTCCGGCTTTGGACTTGTGGGGCTTTGAGGGCTCTTAGGACTCTTTACTCTCTTTCCGGCACCTTTACCCACAATCTTCTCTGTCCAATTCCAGCTCGGGCTGGCAGCTCTTTGCTTGTCGCTATCCTCGTGCCCTTGTGATGACTGGATCTTAGGCCTGCCATAAGCCATATCCATATCGATTTCGCTATCATCCCCACTGTCCGCAAACTCGCGGTCGCTCCAGCTTGCAGAGTCGACTCTTTCATACGATGAACGAGGCGGCGAATCTCTTGAACTGTAACGAGTAGACTTCCTTTCCTGGGCTAGGGATGGTAGATCTGGAACAGCATCTGTGGCCTCAATAGCTTCACTTGCAGTATGTTTGTGGACCATTGCACCATTTTTGCCTTTCCGGGGTTGGGCGTCTTCTTGTGTGTAGGTCTCAGCGCCAGTCTCGTCGGGTCGCTGGTCCATAGATTTTGCACGGTCACCAGTTTGCTCGGCTTCGTCTCGCATGCGAGCAGCTGCGCTGTCGCTAAAGTGAGCATCAACTAAGTGTTTGACAACAGGCCAACCAAAAGCATTGGCGAACTTGCGACGCACAATGATATTATTGTGCGCATCTGGCTCTAGCTTGACCAAGACTTTCCGCCAGCTCAAACCGCGGTGGTATGCACGAGCAATCTTTTCCTCAACCTTCATGTTAGAGCTGTCAACGACTTCATCAGTATCCCTACTAGGGTCGGTATGCGCAGGATCATCGTAGTCGTGAGTTGAAAGTTCGGAATCAGCATGCTCAACTCCGGCTTTCGGCGAAGGGAGATTCATATTATCATCTTTAGAAGATGAAGAGGCGCCATTAGTGTTTGACTTGTGCCGGAAGCTTAGTGTCTTGGCCGGACGTTTCTTGAGTGGTGGTGGTGGAATATCGGACGGATGATAGACGCGATCATGAAATATGGTCCGTGGACGCTTTGAAGGATCAATCAAGTAGTCCACCGTTGGTAACTTGGGATTAAGAATATCGCCCGCGGACTCAAAAAATGTCGTCCTCGGAGGAGCAGATACGTCATTTGCTGGGTCTTCACTAAGCTCATGGCCGGAAGACACCTTCGACTTACTTGACGATGCCGAGTCCGTGGCTGCGTCTATCTTCAATGTTTGACTGCGCTGATAAATTTTGTTCTCCCGTGGAGACGGTGGAGGTGTTTTACGAGTTGCTGCTTTCTGCGACTCGCTGGATTTGAAGAAGTTGAAAAATCCCGAGAACGCAAAGTCGTTGTTTGTCTGTGAGTTTTGATTTGCTGGACCCGTCTCTGAATGGGGAGTGGTTATATTAAGACTGCGCCTGTCATCCTCTACAGTTGCGTTAGTTGGTGGCTGAGGTACTTCGTGAGGGTCGCTATGAGAAGACTCAGACTCGACGCCGGATTGTGATAACGACGGTGGCTCTTCAGTTGTCGGCGACCAGGGACCTCTTCGTGAAGACACATTGGCACCTGTTAATTCGGCCCAACCGAACCCGACGACGGTTTCAACCAAGCCGGCTTCACGTCGAGCCTTTTCCACCCGACCAAGTCCTTGCCAGTCTAGAAATAATAGGCAGCTTGTGCGCAGCGGTACAATTCCATCGTTTACCACATTTGAATAGACGGTCCGGTTGCGAAACTTCTTCAACGCGGTGTGTGCTGGGCCGGTTGGTAGGATACGCAGCAGCGGTTTTGACTCCGGTTGTACCTCTCCTATTACCTTCTTGTGGGCACTCTCTCCGAGTGTACCTACTAATGCGCCCCATCCGCTTCTGGCAATAGTTGGTGCCCGCCAAGTAAGGCCTAGATCTTGCCCAGTTCTCCCGACGAGGCCAAAGTCCAGAGCGAATT
Organism: Daldinia childiae; assembly: GCF_008694065.1. Lineage (NCBI taxonomy): Eukaryota > Fungi > Ascomycota > Sordariomycetes > Xylariales > Hypoxylaceae > Daldinia > Daldinia childiae. Next base: position 4,182,090 of record NW_022984643.1, read on the forward strand.
TGACATATAAAGGGTTCTCGTTGCTAAGACCTAATAACGGAGATGCAAGTGTAATGAAGTTGATCGGCCGTATCAAGTCAAAAAATTGAGGTGAGTGCTTCTGGATATATGCTATAGCATACACCTGAATAAGGCCTCCTAGAGAGTGCCCAACAAAGCTGATGCTGGTAAACTGAAACTTGCGGGTTTCCTCGTGATGCTGGCCCCTGTGTATGGTGCTGTTCTTATGAGCAGGTTTCCCCGACGCATCATCACTCCCGCCATCACTTTTGAAGGCATTAGCAATGCTTCCAGTCGCCACCTTTTTCCTCGATGGCAGGAAAGGCTGGTCTGGGTAAGTCATAGAGAGCACCCAACGCGCCAAACGTTTGCCAAGAAATTTGATGCCCCTTTCTGTTCGAGTAGCATTTCCAGAAAAGCCTCTTACTACGACTTCTTCTTCGTCATATTCGTCGTCATTAGCATCAGGAGGATCGCCTTTTTCGGCCCTTTCTCGTGCTTTTCTGGCTCTCGCATCAGCCTTCGCTTGTTTCGCAGCTGTATCGATACTCTCCTTCATGTATAGCATATCAGCTCCAAGGTTACTATGCAAGCCATGCGTTACAACGACTAGATGTATTTTCTTTGGAGGTTGCTTTTTTGCCTTATCATCTTCCGTCTCCGTCGGCTCCGCAACACTACCGGTTGCCTTGCTCACACCCGATGCTTTGTGGTTTCCATGGTCCCACTCGTCCCAGCCAGGAAGCGGTGGTGTATTCCAAAGACTTGCCGTATCCTCAACTTTTAAGGCAATGGCCTTCGAAAAGACACCCTTCGGCTGGGCGGGGTGATGGCCATCTTTTGCGCCTATACTCTGTTGAAAATCGGTTACCTTGCCGGGTTGTGGGACCTGAGCTTGACCGCCGATGACTGGCACGCCGCCGAGATTTAGACTCTTTTCGTCGCGCGCAAGCAAGACCTCGTAGCCCACGGCCGCACTGTTAGAGAAAATAACCTGGCTCGTAACCTCCACAACCCAGCTCGCAGTCTTTGGAACCTCTTCGTTTGTAGTGTCATAGCCAAAATCACCCCTCGCAGCCCCCGTTCCGGCGCTCTGGCGGATATTGTCTGGTACGATCAACTGGCATGACCACGTGCCTCCAGCTTTGAGCATGGGCTCAAATTCAGGGACTCCATATCGTTGGGGATTCTCGAACTTGCTATTCGGATCGTAGTGAGCGGGACAGGCGGAAACGTCTAGAGTATATGGTCCGTGGATAAAGGCGGCTCGTAACGGTATGGGGGAAGTATTGCGGATTCGTAGGTATAGAACGTCGGGCGAGGGTAGTATTCGGTCGTGTGACGGCGCATAAGTTACGGTGTAGCGGATGACTTCACCAATTTTGACGCTGCCAACCTGGTGCAGGAGAAGCATGTTTCAGAGGGGTTCCCCGCAAGAACCAATCATCAACCTGGAGACAACCTGGAGACACTAGGTACGGTCAACGGTCTATGACGAAATGTAGACGATTGGTTAACATGAGAAGGCGAGCTCTAGATGGTAGAAGTAGGAGGATCGGCAGGGTACATTGGAGAATAGGGTATCGACATATTATAGGTGCATTTACAGGTGCGTAAGGAGATGAGCGGAAATGAAAATTTAAAAGATAATTAGAGTGATCATTGCGTGGTTTTAGTGGAAGTCAGCGTCGATCGTAGGGGATTATGAATTGTGTATTGATGTAAAAAAGTAGGGTCTAAGAAAGAAGCACGCGGACAAAGTTGAACAAAGATCTATGGATCCGCAGGGTCGGGCAGCTGTTGCTACCGATAATGTGGCTACCGATAACAATGTGCTGCAGTATCGACGTCACAGACGCTGCACTGTACTAAAATAGCGCTGCCACGCTTTAAGTTACCGCTTTCTAGGAGGTATGTACCTAAAAGCTACCCCCCATACCACTTCTACATTTCCCTTTTTAGTAATATTTAAGACCTACATCGTGGCGTTCACTACATACACTACATACATGTAAGCAGCTTCGGATATGGGTTGTGTTTCTCATCCGCACTTTTATCATCCGAACTTACTCTTAAGCCAAAGGATCATCCTTGTGTCTTGGCGAATATAATATTCTTATCGTGTACCTGATGTCTCATTTCTTGATGCGCTATGATGAGTTGCTTAAGAGGTATCTAGGTACCTAATTCGTTCAATAATAATCTATAACTGCAACTAGAAACTTATGAGTTGCCTCCTAAACAACAAATGACTCAAGCACTAGTTATCTACCACTAGTTACCTACTATACAGCCTAAGGGGAAAGAGCGCACTTGGAAAATTGTTCCAAGGAGCTTTTTATTAAAATGTAACTAATAGTTATAACATGTCAGTGCCTTTCGTTCGTAGGTATTAAACTTTATTCTTTGTTTAGTTAGTTATTAGTTAGTTAGTTATTCATTTCTTGTTAAGTACCTTAGGTAGGTAGTTATAGTATTAGCATACTGGTAATTGGATTATATTCTTTATAAAAGCTACCTATCTGTATGTTCTCCAACAGATTATTGGCACTTTCCACCTACAAACCATTCAACCGCTTGAGTAACTCCCTTTATCACTTTAAAATTAAAGTTGGACTTAGCTTAACTATCTTAATATTTTGATGCGTACTAAATTCAATGTCTATGTCGAGTGTTTACTAAGAGTACGATGGTAGAGTTTGTACTTAGTATCCACCCGGTAAACTAGAAGTAGAGACAAGGTGAGGAGTTAACCCTCGAGATAGCCCGCGTATAAGATATACTTGGGAGTGAATCTCTTATTGTTTTATTGCCTGGGAGATACACTTATTAGAAAGTATCCTAAAGGCAAAGCCCCGAATACTAAGATATGATCGTAGGCCTGTGGAATATCCTATATCAAGAAGAGCACCCAAGCTGTCTCGGGCGGAGTTTTAATGTTCCGCAATTTTCTTAAGAAGCTCATATTAAACAAAATTTAGGAAGCAAAAGGTACGATCAATCTCTCAAACTTGCTGATTTTTGAGGAAGCTTTAGATTATATAGAATACTTGTTGTTGAGAGCTTCATACTTACATCTCAATGTTAAGGCATAGTCTTGTACGGTTCTTTTACGAGTTTCTTCAGTCTCTTCAGTTTCTAAAGGATAAAAAGATTTACAATAATTACCCTTGAATAACTTACGAGATGCCTAATTGTAATTGTTCTTCAATATGCATAAAAGTATGAACGGACCGGCAGCGATATCGCCGTGTCTTATTTGGGCTTAGTATTGATTGATCAGTCTATGTAATTGCGCGGCCGATGCCGAAGGGCAACGGAGCTCATTTTTATATCTGATTTACATCCAGTTACTTGGGAAGGATATAACTTCCTTATTGATCAATCTACTGCAAACAATCTAAAATTAACCAAATAAATATTCACTTGAACCAGAGAACGATAAGTTTAGGTTACCGGGCTGGTATGGTGTTGACAACATTGAAGCTACCTACCTGCCTACCTGACATATGCAAGCTAACAAAGCTGAAGTATGTATGTAGGTAGGCTAGGGAACAATGCTACTATCAACACTCAACACAGCGAAGCGGGCTCTGGGGCATGTATTCTCTCCAGCATACTTTCGGTTAAGATTCACGGGATGGGCCGTTAGGCTTGAGGCTGCACAGGGCTGGTTGGTCCAGCCAGCTTTACATATGTAGTTGGGACTTTCGAAACTTGCTGTTGTTGTACAGCAGCATTCTTCTGCTACCTGATGTAGTAGTACTGACCGGCCGAATAGGCAATGTTGTGTCAGATACGTAGGTAGGTATCCAACTTAGTAACACTAGCACAGGAATCGAGGCAGGCTGCACGGCTAAACGCCCTACCACCTGGATCATACCTCAGGAACCATGGTAATCATTAATATATAGGGACGAGTAGCGAACAGTGAACAGTGATCTATCGTAGGATACGGTTTTCTTGTGTAACTTACTACCTGCCTGCGTGCCTGATGACTGATCATCCAACCACCCCTTTTTAATGCATTGGAAGGATGATTTCTTGGAATATTGGAATAAATGACGACGATCAGGAGGAGCTAACGCACTCGTGACGAAGGATTTTCTGTTTTCAATGGTATTTAGTCCGAGTCACTTGATTGGAATTCTTCATCACAGAAAATGTTCCCCTTCTAAACATGTGTGCGACTGGAGAGGTTAGAAGCTTCTATTATTTTTTTTATTTTTATTTTTTATTTTTCTCAACGTGACGAACGGGCTGGAACTTGACATGTGTGAGGGGCATCTGGCATGGAGGGGACCAGTCAGGAGCCAGGTTTTTAGTCGCGCTTGTGCCGCCAGAATCACTGTCCAACCAACGAATGGTCGTTTTCCAGGGGGTTCCCGGCCACTTAGGTCCACTCAAACAACCATTCGGGCCATTCCCCAAGGACCCCCAGGTGAAGATCGTAGGTGAGGGTCAGAACAGAGGGGTAGGGGAATAGCCAGCGAAGGCGGAGACAGTGATAGGTTAGGTAGCAGTAATAGTTATTCCTTACATATCGTACTGTATCAGTATCATGTTCGGGTTAGAACCGATATTTGCCCTGACCACCTGTTCTCCCTTGTCTCACCTCCACAGCTTTTTCCATACCCATACCCATACCTCACCTCTCGTATCTCTCCCCACGACAGCGCGATCCAGTTATCGTGTAGGATCCCGTAGACGATTAAATCGTAATTAGGTGCCATCACACATCATTGTCCTACGACTTTGACGTCTATTGGGGATGTTTTCGCCCGATACTGCACATCCCACTCCTAATGCAGACTGCAACCATACAGCCCAATCAGCACTGAATTGAGTGCATGCAACTAGCCATTCAGGAGTAACCAGCTGTTCATTTCCCACGATACCGGCAGGACTCCTCAACCAACCGAAGGAGTAGAGCAAAGACGGTCTCTTCTACGAATCCGTAGGTACGGGGCTGATACAACGGACGAATGGCACAATCACAGCATGTCGCAGCCAAGCAGCGGGCCAGACGTCGACACCAGACACGCAGTCCCTCCCCATCTCGCCACCATGATTGGGACTCACGACATAATCCCAACCCCCATTCGCTGCCTTACCGACCCCGAGGACCTGAAATACACAGGTTTGCCGGTAGAAATTTAAAAATTTATTCTCAACAAGGTGCACCGCTGTCCGAAGACGACGACTCAGATGCTACCGACCCAATGCCTCATCCACAACAGCAACTGACCCGTCCCCGGTCGGCCACCGTCGGGTCTCGAAATGGGAAAGGTCGGGCAGTGTATCTCGAGGTAGAGGATGGTGACGACGATGACGAACAGGCGAAGATGATTTCGAGACTTAGGTCTAGATCCAGACCCAGGACGCAATCGAGACACAGGACTAGGAGCATGACCAGGAGCGTGACCAGTAGCAGCGGAGATGATGAGACCTACGAACTTTCGACGCCACCGAGATCCACCCCTTTGTATCGATCCAGGCCTACCTCGAGGATTCCATCACCGTCTTCATCGAGAAGTTCAAGCGTTGACACTGAGTCATCGGATTCTACAGAGGATGAAAGACTTAAGCGCCGAGCCCGCAAAAGACCAGTCCAAGTCCCAGTAACCCCGCCTGCACCCCCGGTCGACCGGGTCTCCCGTCGACGACAACGATCAAAACATCGAGAAAGACCTGCTTATGAAGAAGATACCGATGAAGAACCCGAATACGAAACTACGCTCCGTCGTTTACGGGAAAGGTCCAAATCAGTACCGCGATCAGGACATATCGAGTCACGAAGCACATCCCGGATTCGTCCTCGCCATCGAGACCATTACGACGAACCAGAGGCTAGTTCATCAAGACGGTAAGCATGCAAATAATTTAATGATGAATAATGCTCGGCAGTTGATACTAACGATCCTATTAGACCTCATCGGAGGAGGTACTATGAATCTGATGTGGGATACACTGCGAAGCCCTCGCTTCCGCGGGCGCATACTGCTCCCAGCTCACATGTAGCGTCCCAGAGTATGAGTTCCTCCTCAATATCTTCTCCAGCTTTTCTGAATAGGTTTGTGGGTTCAGGACTCCAGTCGCCGCCCGAAAAGCACTCGAAGATGTAAGTTTGTCAAGCAAATCTAGCAACAAGTCACCGGTAAATGATGCAAATCTAATTAATTGCCTTCAAACAGGGTGGAATGTGTTGTATGCCTCGACGACCTACCGTCTTCAAAGACGGCCAAGCTGAAGTGCGGGCATCGGATGTGCAAGTCATGCCTAAAGCGCAGCTTCAAGCTCTCCGTCAAAGACCCAGCGCAGATGCCTCCGAGATGCTGCACGTCAGATTGCATCCCGCTAAAGCATGTCGATAACCTGTTCGACATCGATTTCAAGAAGACATGGAACCGGAAGTTCCACGAATTTTCTACTCGGAACCGTGTGTACTGTCCGGGTAAGAGATGCGGCCGATGGATCAGACCAGACCAGATCCAGCAACACCGCAATGGTCGTAAGGTGGGTAGATGCGGTAGCTGTCATACTCGCGTATGCTGCGACTGCAATAACAAGTGGCACGGTTCTGGCCCGTGTCCTGCTGACGAAGAGACAAACCAGATTTTACAGCAGGCTAAGGAAGAGGGATGGCAGCGTTGCTTCAACTGCAGAAATATGGTAGAGTTAAAGGAAGGTTGTAATCACATGACATGGTAAGACATCTTTCTTTATGACTAGGACTTTGCGAGGGTCTAATGAAGAATTTAGTCGTTGCGGAGCGGAATTTTGCATGATTTGCGGCCTGAAGTGGAAGACTTGTGAATGCCCGTGGTTCAACTATGATGGCGCCGACGCGGACGGGCTCGAGCATATGCAGATCCCAGAACCGATGATAGACCGCGAGAGGTTAGGCCTCAGAAGTGCCCCGCCTGCTCAGGGCTTTGCTCAGGCTTTTGATGCTAGACGCTCGCCTGGTAATGGACTACGAACTCGACCAAATACCTACGATGAAGAACTTATCCGTAGACGTCTTCAAGAACAGCGAGACGAAGAATTAGCACGGCGGCTTCAGTTCGAGGACAGCGAAGATGAATATATGGATCCAGCTGATGATATTATGGGTCTCGGAAACAACGCCGCCACCAACAATACGGCGCACTTCAATATGAATAACCCCTATAGGCGTCGAGCACAGACTGTAGTCGCGCCGCCAGCACCTGCGCCGCCACCAGTAGGACCATTTGAAAGGACAGCAGGTTCAGTTGCAGACTATGTCACCGGGGTGAACAGGGCACGCGGCCTTCGCGCCAGCTCGATGGAACGCCGTCTCGCCGACCGGTTCGAACAGCGTCAAAACCCCAGCCCGGCCCCTCAAGGCTTCGGACAGGGCATACCACCTCCCCCGGCCCCTCCCCGAGCGATGGGCCCGCCGCCGCTACCGTCTCAAGCCCCTTTACCGACACCTCCTATGATGCGTAGACACACCGTAGACGACGAAGACTTATACGAGATTCCACGGGCCAGTCGAGTTCCCGAACGGATGCTCCCCAGACGAGCCGCAACGCGCGGCTACATGGACGACTCGGCTCTGTACGAACCCGGACCCCGGGTGCGGCACCGCCAGCGAGCTGCGTCGACATCGCCCAAGGACTCCGTTCTCGCCGGCCTCACCGGGCCCGGACGCGGCATGCACCGCGTATACGAATGGGTTGAGCACGTCGAGCAGGACCCGCACACACTCGCTGCGTAGAGATTCGATCATCATTATTACTATCATCATCATCATCATCATCATCATCATCATAATGTTAAGGCAATGGATTATTTATTATTGAGAGGAACGTTTTCCCGTACTAGGGCACATATGTTTTTTTGACGATTTTGTTCATGAAGATGCATGAAATGACAATATTGGTTTGCTAGGATTTTCTACGCATCTCCTTTTGTGGCAAGTTGTATCACCATCTACATCAATACGTTCATGCAGCAGCATTATTACACGAGTTAATTCTATTCGAGTGGGCTCTGCATTAATATTACTGGGTATGGTATTTAAAGTCTCAGGACGCTTTTTTGTAACTGCACCTCGGGTCGGGTCTAGGATCAAATCAATCAGGAGTTGCGGTAACGACATTATCCATCGCTATTATTTTTTTACTTTTTTTAAGGGGAATTTTTATTTTTACAGGCATTTTTTTTATAAGGAGAAACAGAACTATCGCTTTTTTTTCTTCTCTCTTCTACTGACATAGAAAAAGCCAAAAAAATAACCTATTATTGATTCTTCTGTGCCACTCGCTCCTGAGCAATGACATCCCTTTCCTAATACGAGTACATGGTAGTAAAAGATAATGAACTTCTGAATATTAGGGGATATCTACAGTACAATTTCAGAACTAGAATACCTTGCCTGCGGAAATGACTGATAACCTTGCCTAGACCCTTTACATTCTCCCATCATACAATCATTCTTTTTAGTATCGGGAAATTGGTTGCCCTTTCATATCCATAACGGCGGGTCCCGGTGCTTCTGTCAGATGGTACATCGGCGGTTCTAATGGCATGGGGGTCTGGCCCATCTGGTACGCGCTCGCTTCGGGTTGCGGCTCGGAAGACTGGAGGGCTGCTACCGCTGCGTATGCGGGAGGCTTGTCGCTTAATCCGTGTGCCGGTACTGGGGACATTGGAGATACAGCACTGGATGTAACCGATGGGGAATATGTAAGTGCCGGAGTTGGTAAAGCCAGACCAGACATCGACGAATTTGTCATTGACGGAGATGAGACATCACCCGGATAAGGTGTACGTTGGAACCTGACATTATGCTCGGAGGGGTTTTGACTTCCGGGCATGGATCGGGTTGGCGGAGTTGGTAAATGTGTGCCCTGGGGAGAGAATTGATAGTTGCTCTCAAGCTCATCCTGCTTTCTGCGCTGCTCTAGTATACGCTGTCTCCTCCTAGGTCGGATACGGAGGAAATACCATACGGCCAGAAGGAATAAAAGTGCAATAAAAGCGCCTATTACAGCTCCTGCTATCATCCCACTGCCGTGATGCTTCTCGCCATTGCCATCTTCATCGTCATCGTGTTCCTTCTCTTTCTCTTGTTGTTCTTTTATATGCTCGCGAAGCTTGTCACAAAAGGGAAGATCAGGCTCGTCGTCATCAGGATCACATCCTGGATTTCTAGAGACAACTACTCCTTTATGATTTATGTCGACTGAAGCGACCCTTGCCGCAACCGACTGAGAATTTTCGATAGATCTTCTTGATTTAAGTGTCAACTCCTTTTCATCGGACCGTCTCGTTTGCGCCGTGTTGTCCGCGGTGACGCTGGCTACAAGCGCCAGTAACATATAAGAGAAACGCATAACGAGTGATGTGACGGTACACGTCAAAATCGATGTCTGGAACCCAAAGCTGACCACAAGATAGATGAAGAGTATAACACTACTAAATTCATAAAGCTAAAGACTAGCCTATTACAAACGAAAGAGAATGTGAAGAGGGTAGTTGGCTAGCTAAGTGGGAAGTAAGGATAGCGGTCTATCTTGGACATCCGAGCGCTAAAGGACTTTGCCCGGGTTTACCAAGGGGTGTTTGTTCCAGCCACCAAAAGCCCCAAGAACCGCAGCTCGTTGCAGCAGCTTCACGGGGTTTACTTCGTACTAGCTTAACCTATGTGTTGAAAGGATTGATAGGGCGTACATATAACCAATTACGAAGGAACAAAAACTGCACTGCCCCGATGGTGGAGGATGCGCGAATCAGCTCGTTCTAGTGACACGTCTTACACGGGGCTCCACATAAGAAATAGAGAATACTATAAACCCATAGCCCCGAAGGATGGGAACTACTGGCGCGAGCATTGCTTACTATCTAGCAAATCTGGTAAGTTTGGTAAAAACAATTCTCCTATTGTTTCTCCCCGGACGTGGGGCGGCGAAGGCCGGGACTGATGCCGAGACTCGCACTGGGTCGTGCGTATTGGGGACCGAGAACTTACGTCAATATATAAATCGGTCTTTAAGTCCCCTCTCAGTCTTGTCAATATTAAGACTAAGATAAGTCTATACTTTTAAGTAAGGCCCTAGTAAACCACACTTGACTCATTTAACCTAATGGGTAAGTCTAGGAGTTTAGATATTACGGTCTTTATGCAAGCGGACGGCACTCCCCAGCCGACTTAGAGCTAAAACGCGTGCACACCGTGGCTGAGACCTCGCACCGCAGCATCCGTAAGAAAAGGAACTCTTATCTAATCCGGTCGATAATCAATAACCGTCTACGGTTTAGATGTTGTGACCGTTCTCTTCCCTCGTGCTCATGGAGGGTAGGATCCTTTTAGGGCGGCTAGGGTGCAGCAATAACAAGATACGCTTATAACATTTCAGATTGGTTTCTTCTTTAGCACTGTAGATCGTTTCCTCTTGACGTCGACCATCTGGCTTCTCTTAGGGCCAATAGCCCCCACGTCCAAATGGAAGCCAAGAATGGCTGACAGTTTCCACCTTTTAGATTCCATGCCATGCTATGCACAAACATGCCGAACGATGTTCGTGAAAGGCAGTTTTTTTTTTCTTTCTTTCTTGTTTTCATGACGCTCACTCCCTTTGGTTACTCCGGATGAGAGTTTCTACTGGGCGCCAAGCACCGAATCAGGGCTTCGGTCAACTGTGTAATAAGTGCTGACAGCGCAGCTAAATCGATAGTGTGCGTTGGGCATCTAGAGAAATGGTAGGCCCATTAGGCATAGTGATAGACAATGCAGCGATGGTAAGAAGTCGGCCCCGACGAGACCGCCTCTTTTCCATCAATAGCTTGGATGCTACGAAACGTTATAAGGGCTTTATTTTAATTAATTAAACCACGAGGCTGGACTGACACTGGACCTAAGGTCGTACCAAGCCACTCCATGACGAGCGAGGAAATATGTAGCGATGCCTACATCAAGCAGGCTTGAGTGAGACCGGAACTCGCTGCATTTTGAAACATCGTTTGGCCTCCCACATTTTTAATATGCAATGGGTACACTGTCCCGATTATTGACCTCTTGCCGGGTAAGAAGTTTAGCCTTAGACTACACGGCCGGCGGCCTCATCAACGCCGCCAGAAGTCCTTAACCAAAACACAGTTAGAGACAGCGACTTGGCTAGACGCCTTCCTAAATCATGTACAAGAAAATATCGAGAATGAATGATAAGGCTGTATGCAACAAGGTATAGGTAGAGATAGGATGCCGGTACTTCAATAGACCTGCATATAAGCGAAGATCGCTGCGGCATCCGAAATCGTGACAATATAAACATGTGATTGGTTCCCCGGCACGGGAGTGGCTAGATAGCCGTGTTTACCAATTCATACTTATTTTTCTTGTCTGCCGCCTTCATTTGTACATGGATATACGTATACGCACCAAGAATATCACACTTATGGAACGCCGCCATAGTGACACGATATCGGGACTGACATCTGCTGCACCCCTGAGATGAGACAATTATCGTCAAGAGAACTCTCCCTATTTTCCCCAGCCGTATCTCCATTCAGAAAAGTATCTATTGGCCGACCTCGTGTTCTCGAATATTATCAACCCCTTACTATTTTTACTATTACCAAAATGTCAAGCGTATGAGAGATGAGCCGTTGGGTATACAGCCAACTTAGCTACCTGGAATCACACCATTTTCTAACAATCCCAACTCACTCACTCTTAGTCATTTAATGTGAAAGAACAAGCCCAGAAATGAGAATATTGTAGGCATAATAGAGATATTCATTGTAGATACCTTTTGAAAGCCACAAGCGTTGACAATAGCAACAAATCGAACTTTGATACTTATTAACGTGAGCTAAGTTGCTCGCTTATCAACTATATAACAAGTGTTTTTAAGTCTTTTAGGGGACGTAAATCAAACTCATTCATCCCAATACTACTTTTAATGAGAGGCGGGATCAGACTACGTTTGTATCCATTTCTAGGCACTCGATGTTATATATCTAGCTAAGCTAGGACTCCTACAGATAGACCAAGCAATGTGCCCCCTATCTTAAGTGGCCGTTAAGGATTTGAGCCTCCTTTCGTTTTTGTGGCTGAACGGCCACTAATTCCGCCATCGATTCTGTATAGGCGTCGATGACTACCTCCTAGCTAGGTAGTCCGGTATCCTTATTAATATAATTCTATATCACTATATGGCTTTTGGATAGATTAGCTACGTTGATAATCTAAAATTATTTGTTTTATGTCCGATAAATGGATATCAAGGGTTTTATACTTTAGATAGGCGAGTGATCAAATATGCCTGGCATATTTCTACTATATCTATTTCTCTAGTAATATTTAATACTAGAGCGTTAGAAATTACCTTAAAGTCTTACAGCGCTGAGGATAAAACTCAGTAGCATCACTAAACAAGTTTAAAATCGGTCACTGTGGAAATTTTATCCCAAAGGTAAACTTAATAAGAATCATCTTCAATATACCAACAAATTCCATTCTCATTCATCCAACAATCTTTTCGTACAACATCCTCTAATGCTATAGGCACCTAAACAAAAAAGGGTAGACCCCAATGATCCATGATATTATCGAGCTAGCGAGAAGCAACGGTAATTGACATAAGAATGAAATAATTTCAGGGTATTACCCTCTCCCGCCCCCTTTCTTATCCCGCCTTGTATATCCTAAACTTCATAATATAGATCCTCTATTAATTACAGCAATGCCATGTAGTATATTAACCAGGATCTGGCGATATATCTATTAGTTGATGACAACAGCGTTTATTTCTGTATAATAGTTAGCACCATGTACATTACTAAATTTGTCTGTGGTGGTTACTCACGCGTCTGCTGGATGATAGCCTGGATTTGAGGAACAAGGGACTGGTCGATGAGAGAAGAGATGTCAAAGCCGCCAATGCCGCCGATGAGACCGAGGTCGAAAACATTGAGCTGGAGGGAGCTAAGGTCGAAGTTGCCGAAGATACCAAGGCCGCCAAGCTGGGACAGGAGAGCAATCTGCTGCAGCTGGAGAAGAGCGTTGATATCAAAGCCGTTGCCGGCGAAGAGCCCCTGGAAGTTGCCAATGTTCAAGTTGTTGAAGGCACCCAACTGAGCAAACGATTGCAAGTCGAATTGGTTGATAGCGAGCAGGTACTGAAGATCCTGGTTGGCAAAGGCGAAGTTGTTGAAAGCGCCAAGGTCGATAGTAGCTCGCTTCTCAGGAGTAGTGATAGCAGTAGGAGCAGCGGTGGCGAAAGCAGCGAGAGCGCTGGCAAGGATAGTGGAGGCCTTCATATTGAATAGGTAGGTATAGTGAATGTTGAAAGATTAAAATATTAATTAATATGAGCACAGCTGTGTGTATCAGTTAGTCTTGTTGATCTTTTTAAGCTCATTGGATGTTATCTGACTTACCTCGAAAGTTTTAATGAGTGTAAGTAAAGAATGAAGTAAACAACGAGCACAGCTATCGAATGTTAGTTGAGGTTGTCGAACCAGTTAAAAGGCTCAAGGCTTACCTCTGAAGGAATGAATGAGAGAATGGATTGAGAGGTCTGAAGATGTCTTTGGATTGGTGGTGGAGGAGAAAAAGAAACATATCTGGATGGGATGAACATCATCTTATATATCAAATGGAAAGCCATGTTGATCGGATGGCATGAGGGCTAGAAACAACGCCAAGCTTTTGAGGAGACAATAATAACCCGGAACATCGTTGAAGGAGAGTTCCGGTGCGTGTCAAAATGTAGAAACCGTTAGGCGGATGTGCGAGTAGTAAAACAAGCCGAGCCTAAGGAACATGTCCGGAATGGAGACATTCAACAGCTCGTGGGAATGTCTTGGCAGAAATAACCATGAGAATACCATAGTGATTGCAACCTTGCATGGACGCAAACATCAATAGCCGATAGCCCCTGCTCATTGCGTGCTGGGCTCAACAGAAAAAAAGAGAGGTTGTCTAACGGGGGGAGCTATAGGTAACATTGATTATTCACGGGAAGGCTTTTTGCCGGAAGCCAAAGCGTAGATCAGAAGTGCATCTCAAGGGTAATAGTAGTCTAATTAACCTTAGCTGGAACAAGATCTGACTATGCTAATCGTCTGTCATGTACTATACCATGAGGTGTACTTCTCTTACTACCCAATTTCCCCGCATGGACTGGTGACTCTTTGACGCCGTTACATTAAGCTAGTTTAACAACTCGCTTGATCGTCGTCAAGGGTTGGCGATATCGTTTTCCGCAATTTTCGCTATCAAAAAAATAGCATACCTGTTAGTAAAGCGTCTTGATCATATAGTAGAGAAATTTGCCTACAACTATCACTTCCAATTAATTCTCGTGTGTACAAAAGTTTGAAGTGGTTTGTATGGCAGATGAGTTGAAGTTGGAAGACTGTTGTTACCAAAGCGCTGTCAAGTTCTTGGCAAAGTCTTAACTAGGACAGGGGTTAAACGCAGGGTCTACTTTTCACTCTCAAGGTGCCGACTAGCCGGCAATACAGACCTGGGTTCGGGTTTTCAAGAAAGTACGTCTCGGACCTACTATTCACTCTCCCGGATGGTGTATTGAGAAGTGACAATCTCATCATGATCAAGGTTATCTTAATGACAGGGCTATATCAGCCAATCATAGAGTCATGTTACTCATTTTAATGTTTTGAAGACCCCAGATCCACAGGGGTCTCTGTCACTCCTAAGAGATCTCCCGACACGGCACTAAAGAAGCCTAGACCAGGTCTGTTCATCTATTAGTCTAGGGTCTCGATGCTACCCCGAGATCCGTTCCTGGATATCGGATGTGTTACAGATACGACACACAGACCTAAGGCATGACTATATTTCGTATACTCCTTACATATGTCATGTAACTATACCCCTCGGCCATGGCTACACTGGAACCTGACATATCCGAACTTGGTACAGAACACATGGTAGTATTTCGGACCCAATATTTGTGTTCATCTGATGATGTTGGGTCTAAACAAACTTGTTTCTTCGACTCACCTTATCCATGGGTTTCCGTGCTATCATGTCAAGTCCCACTGGGACGGATGGCTCTATCTTCGATTTTGAAGATACGTAAAAACATATTAAATAGAGTACGTACATAGAGTACAATGTTTCTCTAAGCGTGTCTGGACTTATGTATGGAACATCCACATGTTTCCTAGTTTATTTAGGTATAAATACAGGTAATCTGTCAAAAAGCCCATTCTAAACTATCTAACCTAATGGGTAGCTAATTAATAGGAATACCGGGAATGCCATTGTGACAGTATATCTTAACTAATATTTTCTCTCAAGTTAAAACACTCGTGGTACCTAGTTGAAAACAATCTTGGGTAGGGACACAGATACAATTAAAATTTCAATAGATTCTAATTTACAAGTCTATATAGACACTATGATTCTGATCATAGCTAGACATAATTTGACCTCGGATTTCGAACAATCAAATCTTTCCTCCTAGTCATATGACCTTATTTGCCATTCTTGTTCTGACACTCCTTTCTAGTCACAAGAGTGCGCTTATTCTCACGGCTAGCCTGCTTGACAGATGCACTAACGGTACGCTTGATGATGTCTAGAAGTCATTAGTAAATCGCTTTTAACACAAGTTAAATTTACTAAGAAGGGCTTACTGAGGTTAAAGTTGTTAAGGAGAAGTTCCTGTTGAATGAGCTGCTCAATGGAGAATGAATTGACGAGTCCAAGTTGTTGAAGCTGAGCAAGTTGCTGGAGTTGAAGGAGAAGCTGGATCTGGTTCCCGACACCAATGTTGCTGATGCTACCGAGGTTGAAGTTGCAGATACCTAGCGAGAGCATGAGATTTCCGATATTCTCCTGAAGATTGCCCTTGATATCATCCTCATTGGCGTTGTCGAGATTCTCATCAAGGTTCTCATCATCATTCTGGTTGTCCTCTTCATTGTCATCTTGGTTTTTGTTCTCTTCGTCAGCATTTTGCTGGTCGTCTGCGTTTTCTTCCTCATTTGCATCATCATTCTGCTCGCCATTTTCATCGACATTCTCTTCCTCGTTTGCATTGTCTTCGGCATTATTCCCGGCGTCATCCTTGTTCTCTTCGCCTTGGTCAGAATTAACCACTTCGGAGCCGTTTCCAGCGGCAGTGCCATTATTTGCTAGCCCGGAACTCAGCACGGCAACTGAACGCTGATTTACGGGAAGTCTTTCCACAGCAAGGATGCTGGGCAAGTAGGCAATCAATGCCAATGTGGTGAAAAGGGGACCGGTCGTAAACTTCATCTTGTCGTTAGGTATGTATAAATATTATAATAAATATACCGCTAGAAAGTTTTATGTTAGCACACGCTCTAGTACTATTGTCAGAGCCAGAGAACGTACTTTCAAACGGGGTTAAAGACAGAAGAGAATCGAAAGAGCGCAGCTACTATTCGTCAGTTACGAGCTAAGAGATTCATGGTCTATAAATACCATACCTCTAAAATATGAAATGTTAAGGAGTGTGGTGTTTGATAGTTTTCTTGAATGATAAGATAGTAAGATTTCTCTAAGTTGGGGAGTGCGTGGGTTATATCTTCATTTTCAAGTATCAATCACTCCTATACTCCTACGACTCTCTTACATCTTCACGTGAGAAGGCATATGGGTATTTTAGCTTTGATGCCATCACCGAAACCTCATTTAGCTTGGCAGCGAATATTATATTGCCATAAGTCAGTTAACATCAGACGTTACTTGATCAAGGAAGAGCAGGAGCATCACCATGATCTCAAGACGAGGACGCCAAGCCTCCTGATCTACTCGGAAGGCATGTTGTTAGTATTTTTTCAGACCATACCATATGCACATATAGAAACGTAAACTTCGGATGATGCTACCCGGGATAAATTATTAGAACGAGCTAATCTTGCAGGATCTCTTAAGAACTGATTCGTATTGTACCGATTCAATGGTAGGAGGTATACTGAGCGAGGTCTGAATTGGTTCGGATGAGTGACAGGCCATCCCCACGCCAAGAACTATTCCTAGCCGGGTGTTATGCTTCCCGAGCTTTTGCCTCCTGTGTCTTAGGTACATATTCTGACACCGCAAACCCGCATGATCGTCATTCCGAAGTATGGCCCAATAGCTTTTCTGTATGGATTGTGTTAGGCCAAGGTGACTAAATCTTTCTTTTGAAATATAACTCTTAATCATATATACCTACTTCACGCCTACTCAATTGATCGGATACGCTCGTTTGTCTATTTACATATTGTATTATATGTAGGGATATGCCGTGTCTTGATACATTTGGGTCTGGAGGATAGATAATAGCGAGACTATTAAGGGCGAGAAAACTACCTAAGGTAAGTCACCTGAATGTGCACCATCTTAGGGGAGTCATCTTGATAGATAGTACCTACCTCCTTGCATATGTCTTGACTACCTAGGTATATCTCTAGCAAACATGTGTATATGGACATGGTTAGAGAATAATTTAACAGTACTAGCCTTTTTTTTAGATGTAGGGGCCACAACTCATCGTAATCCGAAATATTGGCAGACGGCACACTTATTCGTAATTTATTTCTCGCCCCTTATTTAGTATGGTGGAACCTTCTATCAACCGGTCTCTGAAACTATCTCTATGGTCTTGCGACTGGGATGGTTGCAAACAACCAGCCGTTCAAAGAGCTGGAAGCTGTCCCCTCTGCAATAAACATCTATGTCGAACTCATCTGCAGGATGAATGGCATGAATGTCCCAAGCCAGAGGCACGTATATCATTGCTCCTGAATATATACCAGGTAGTCATACTATCCCTAACGTTTCTAGGAAAATTGGAACATGTACGCTTCTCAATACGTGGCCGCGGAAACTCGCCAAATGGACGAACTATGCCGTAGAATAGACAGTGCTAAATTGTGCGCACGCGCGTCGCTGCGTAGAGGAGGAATTCCTTGCACTGTCAACTTGTCGGCAAAGAACCTTTCGTCTATGATGGGTGGCCAAAATTGCCATGCCGAGATTACCTTTGACGACAACGTGAAATGGCTCGCTCGATTCCGTTTGTCAAATATCTCATCGCCTCCACTAGAATGTCGCGACTACATCCTTCGGAGCGAGGCAGCCACAATGGACTTTTTACAGAAGCACACACGTATCCCCTCCCCGAAAGTTTTCGATTGGGCATGCGAATCAGACCCAAGTAACCCATTGGGACGGGTAGGCTATATCTTGATGGAAAAGATGGAAGGGAAACCCTTGGATTGGCAAGGGGCCAACTCGCCGCAGAGAGAGAAGGTCATGCAGCAATTAGTTGACATATTTCTTGAAATCGAGAAACACCCATTCAATACGATGGGGTCAATGGTCCCAGCTAGCAACCCAACAAGGTACGAGATCCAGGGCATCGCCCATCATGAAGTGTATTGTTTAGAAACTACCGGGCCCCTAGGCCCTTTCCACTCTTCCCTAGAGGGAGCCGACGCTCTTATCAAATTGTACCTTGCTATGATAGCAAGCGGTGAGATAGAGGCTACTTATCCGATAGATGTTTTCCTCATGCATCGCTTCCGTTTAGATCTTCTAAACGATATCGAGAAAGATGCTCCGTCGGGAGGACCCTTTTTCCTGAAGCACCCCGACGATAAGGGCGATCACATCCTTGTAAACGAAGATTTCGACATCGTCGGAATGATAGACTGGGAGTGGTGCCAGACAGTTTCAAAGAAAAATGCATTCTCCTCGCCATGTATGATGTGGCCCGTTGCAAAGTTCTACGACGGTTCCAACGAGCTTGCCGAGGAAGAATTGCGACTAGCTATGATCTTTCGGGAAAGAGGTCGTGACGATCTAGCCAAATACATTGTCGAGGGAAGGAAAGTGCAGCGATTCTTCTTTGCTCTGGGCGCTGGCAGCGGATCCCATAATGATCGAAAAACAATGATTGATCTTTTCATGGGCCTTAAACGAGCCTTCGACTCTGGAGAGGAAGATTGGGAGGAGTGGAGGGCTAAAGCATTGGTTAGGTGGAAGGATGATGAATTATTGCAAGTTTTATTGTAGGGAAATACGTAAAGTGCATTGTCTATGTCCTGTAGCTATAACCCTGATCCCACAACCTCTTATCTAGAGAAACATCAATGTTAGCAACTACGCTGGATTTACTATTAGGTATTTTACCTGTGAACGACTTCGTGTTCCCATACAGCTAAACAATTCTACCAAACCATACAACCCCGCTATGGTATGTAAATTATTATACATAAACATCCATGATTCCACTATTCCTTCTAAGGAATACGATTGCTGAACTGCCGGAACGTAAACGGTAAGTACAGCTTTATCATTAGCCTAGTAAAGTAGCAACAATTGACATATCTCCACATCCCCTGATGCGCATCATTCGTCGCTCTCGCTAGGAACTCCGCCATTTAGATGAATTTCAATGGATTCGACGGAGTTCGTATTATTCAATTGGCTAGGTTAGGCCTACCTATAATGCATCCGAGAAGGGCGTCGACCAAGCCATGTTTCTATTTCCGCCAAGTTCGGGTATAAAACCAGATCATCCGCATCTCAGTGCCAAACGAGCGAGCGAAAATATGTCCCGTTATATCTAGGGTACATCTCACCTGCTCAGCCCACTCTGCTCCCGCCTTGGTAACTTCACCTTCTCCGCAGCTCGGGTCTCTGGTTTCGGGGCTTGGTCCTGGAGATCCCGCGAGGCATCCCGCCGGAAAGCCAATACGTCGTGCACATAAAATTGGTCATCATACAGTCAGGAGACGAGCCAATAACAAAGACCCTGGCCGGGTCAACGTTGTGGGTATTTATGGCCCATTTTATAATTTTGGTAAGCCCAGTGCTGTCGCCGCCGCCATTGCGTGTAAGTGACTCTTTACTAGCAATATCCCAACCATAATTGTCATGAACGGAACTGGGGAAAGAGTGATAAACCCTCTGCTCTGCTGTTAGCATATACATTGTAATTGGTTTCTTCCGAGTACTGAGGCCCCGAGAGTAGTATAAATACAGGATATTCCGTCAACTAAGATAAGTTAGGTATGTCTATGATATGCTCCGCCGGGAGAGAAAAGAGGCGAATGATCATGAAGTAGAGGTGGGTTTTATGTGGTCGTAATAACTCACATCTCTCAATCAGGTGCCGATAACATGGGTCACAATAGGAACATCCCGAAATTTAGATGAAGCAGGTTGCAATGCCCAGCACGTAAATGTCACCTTAACACTTCTTTGGGGATATTCCATCATCTATTCGGGTTTTCACCCTTAGTTGCTCAAGTTAGCAGCGGCTTCCAACCTGAATACCTGCATTGCCATTAATATACGTGGAACGGCAGATAGTTAGATGGATTTCTACTTTGTTTATTGATATAATGACTAATATAACCAACATCTGTTCTGAAAAATTGGCTGTTAAAATATAAGAAGAATTTCGTGCTACAATCATTGCCTGCCAATTTTAATAACCCATCATTTCTGCTGGAGGTTATTACGGTGTTCCAATGCCAAACATGGAGAAGCCTATCTTTTTGGCGAAAGGCCAGATTTCTTGGTTGTCCAACAAAGGCATTGTGAAACTAAACTTGATCTTGCTTATCTCCCTTATTTCAAGCTGTTCGTGCGGTTATGATACTTCGATGATGAATGGTTTACAGTCATTAGATACGTGGAAAGCGTCTTTCAACAATCCGGGGGCTATCGAGCTTGGGCTGTAAGGGGCCATGATAATGTCCATCTCTAATGTTTATTGTGATTTACTGATACTCCATAGTCTTAACGCTATTCAAAACGTGGGCCAGTTGATCTCCCTTCCATTTTGTGCCGCGTACTGCGACTTATACGGCCGTCGGAATGCTCTCGTCACTAGTGCTGCTATAGTTCTGCTCGGGGCTGCCCTCCAAGGCGGTGCGCAGAATACCGCAATGTTTATTGGGGCAAGGGGTGTCCTAGGATTCGGCTTAGCTTTGAACATCACAGCTGCACCACTCCTGATTATGGAACTGGCATACCCCCCTCACGCCGCACCTCTAGTCAGTATATACAATAGCCTATGGGGTCTGGGATCGCTGATGGCTGCTTGGATCACGTATGGTTCGTTTCGACTTAACAGTGACTGGGCATGGCGAATCCCCTCGCTTCTCCAAGGCATGACCAGTGCCATACAAATTGGGCTTTGCTTCTTGATTGAGGAGTCACCACGCTGGCTCATGTCTGTTAATCGAACTCAGGAGGCTCGCGACCTCATAACCAAGTACCACGCCAACGGCGACCCCAGCGATCCGATAGTCGCATTGGAACTCGAGGAGATTCGCATAGCCCTCCGTGTTGAATCTGAGAATAGGAGGTCAACCTCATATCTGTCTTTTTTCCAAACTCGTGGAAATCGGCGGCGCTTTTTTATCGTCCTAGCGGTCGGCTTTTTTAGCCAGTGGAGCGGAAACGGCATCATTTCATACTATCTCACGTTAATCCTCGATTCTATCGGCTACAAGACTCAAGACATTCAAACCTTGATCAATGCTATGGTGACACTTTGGAGCTTAATTGTAGGCGTCGGATTTGCCTTGGTGGTAAATCGGTTTAGACGTCGTACGCTCTTCCTCGTCTCTACTGCAGGATGTTGGATGTGTTATGTGGTTTGGACGGGTCTGGAGGCAACATACGAGAAGTCTGTGGACGCAGATGGCAATGGAGGAAATCAAAACGCTGCACGAGGTGTTTTGGCCCTGGTACTAATTTTCAACTTCTTCTATAGTATTGGTTGGGGAACACTTCAAGTAACGTATCCTCTTGAAATAATGCCTTTCAACCTTCGGGCACGTGGCTTGGTCCTATACAATGTCTTTTGTGCATTGGCACTAATCTTCAACCAATACGCCAACCCGGTCGGCATCGAAGCTTTGGGTTGGAAGTTCTACATCATCTACGATGTCTGGATCTTTATTGAGTTAATTGTTGTTTACTTCCTCTTTGTGGAAACAACAGGAAAAAGGAACTTGGAAGAGGTTGCAGCTATTTTGGATGGGGAAAGTGTGGAACCTCCGTTGGAAATAACTAATGAAGGTAAAACTGGGAACGCGGTTATAGCTGTAGCTGGTACTCACTAGAAAGAGTGATACTAATGACATCTTTTTGATTATTATCCTGGTCTACCTGAGGTGTTTTGCTACTTGCCTCGGGGAACGATTAAGCTAGAGTAAGTGTTAAGGGAAAGGGGAAACAAAATGGGGTTATTAAAAGACTTAAGGAAGCTATAAGAAGGGGGTGCTCATATAGACTCTATCCGTGATATATACGCGATGCCATCATGGCTGCTTGTATCGAGCATCATATACCTTCCGCAAGTCGTGGCATGAGCTGTTATAAGGATGGTAGCTCTCCGGGCTAAGTCTCCACCGCCGCAGCCGACCGAGAGCCGTGCGGAGGTTAACATGGGACTCGATCGTGGATAGCTGGTGGATATGACTACGGAGGTGCAGAGGGAACACATTAAAAAAACCCAAAATTTGTCATTATACCCACCCCCACGTATAACCATATTTTTTTTAAAATTCGATAAGCGAATATATGATATAATTTAATGAAATAAATCGATAAAAATAAACGTAATATAGTAAAATTTATATATAATTTTAAATTATTTATATAAATTTTTAAAAAATATAAATGTTTTTATTTATTTTATTTATTTTATTTATTTTATTTATTTTATTTATTTTATTTATTTTATTTATTTTATTTATTTTATTAATTTTATTAATTTTATTACGTAATTTTAATCACGTGTTATTTAAATATTTATTTATAATAAATATTTATAAAAAAGTTTTTTTATCATTAAATTTTATGCAATTAAAAACTTATTATTTAATACATATCATGGCTATAAACTTACCCTATTCATTTAAAGGCTTATATGTAACAAACAATATAGTTCTAATCGGTCTTATTTTGATTTACCCCTTTCACCCTTGGGGTCAGTCCAATAATTTTAGCGTTTTTTTAATGTGTTCCCTCTGCACCTCCGTATATGACGATGCCTGACATGCGAAAATAACCCCCATGACGAGGAACATGTTCTGAGGTATACTATTAATCATCTCAAAGTAGTCGTCCATACTATGGACAATACCCTGGAGTATTTCCTAAGAAAAGCACGTTCGTTCGGGCTCTGTAAAGGCTTAAGGAGTGGCTCACTAAGCCAAATTTGCGATAAAGAAGACAGTGCGACTATGCACTGGAGCCGGGCTTACTCGACCGTTTACTCTTGCGCTTATAACATTAGAGCTAGTGATATGAACTCCGTCCGTTGAGACCCCCGTGTTGTAGATGTTGTGAAGAACTACGATCCGCATTATGATTAGCATAGCACACCATATTCCGCCAAGGTTATAGTATAATGTATTTCTATACGGATTTGTATCGCCATCGGGTATTGCCATTTGATGTTGGCGGAGTCGGGAGGTCCTTTATCTGTTTGGCCCTGGCCAGGTAGGGACTTCGGTTTGGGGTCGATAACGGTTTGGTGTTGTGTGTATTTGGGGTCCTATTATAAGAATATCGCGTGGGAAGGTTTCCTCCGGTCTAACCATCCAGGTTATATAATTACAGTAAGTTCCGAATCTTTCAAGCCTTTAAATCTTAAAGCTCTACATCGAAAATTGTGGTTTAGTAAGTTCTCGACATATTATGTGAACATTTCGGATTTCCTGACCTTGGCTTATCTTTGACATTGAACGTAACCATGGTACTGTACCGTGAGTGTGGGACATCAAAGGGGCCAATCCTAATATTCTTACACTCGAGCCACTCTAACCCCACGTAATTCAAAAAGACCTCCCTTGTTATAATTAGAAACGGTTATTGAATACTGTCCTTAAAAGGTAATCTACCCATGCTGCAATACAAATGCTCGATATCTTCGTCGAGGGCGACTCCATGCGTAGATAGAAGCTAGTTATGATTTTGCCTAAACTCAAATGTGCAAGCAAAGGAGGTAATACATGAAACTCTGAGAACAGAGCAATCTAGCCCGCCGGTACCACAAACGACATATCATTATCGGGGTGCTCGGCCTTTACCTTCTTTGTCCGGTGGATTCGACTTCATCCGTCTTCCAATCTGGCCTCTCTACGCTCACTCAATCTCAGAATATGGAAATGGCTTCCTGGAGCGTGCCCCTGAGAGAACAATATGCGCCGACAATCTCCTCGCCCTTGAACCCGTCAAGGCCCGAGGCATCGAAGCGACGTAGGCGGATATACTACGCACAAGTTACCAGACGCGAACAGAGTCCGACGCAGATATTGCTGCGTCGAAAGGCGAAAGTAGCGTGGAGGTTGATGTCTTCGAGGGACGATGGCATCACGAATTGCCCCCAAACGATACGCAATGGCACGAAAATCACGACGACTAAGCCACAGGAGAACTATTATCCTATTGGAACTATTGCGGAGTACTATTTACGGACCGATCTGGAATGCCATGACTTTGGTCTAGGCGTGGGCATGCGGAGGATGGATATGGAGAAGCAAGCATTTGCTGCTGGCGACTATCAAGGTGGCTCGTTACCAGAAGCGTATCAGCTTTTGCACATGTTAACGACGTGGCGATCAATGGCGACGATTGGGGTTTTATGCATTGTTGGAGTTCTCTTGGCAATCCGCGTGGTCGGTATAGCTCAGGCTTGGCGAACGTGACAGTCATATATCTATTGCTCATGAGAGTACTCTTTTTGAGGACTCCTGTCTGCTACTCGGATACTATCGTAATGAGGAGCGAGGCCGGTTTATCTATCTCCCCTAACCAAATCCGGGTATCATTATCTATGAATTCGTGATCTTGTTATCATGAAATACCCTTTTCGTCACTAGCTTCCCAAAGATCTATCTGTTTTAATTCCGGTACCATGCTATTTTGGCTTCTCAGTATCGGGCGGTTTGGACTTCTCTTCCTGTTCTTTTTGAATCGCTGTCTCAACTTGCCAAATCGCCCGCTCAAGTTCAACTTCGAGTTCCGGTATTTCCAGCGCCTTTACGAGCTGTCGCCTATTCTCTTGCGAAAGTAGCATTCGCTCTTCCACAGACTCTTGGGAACTACTGGTAGTTGATTTGCTCGCTCTATCCGTGTCTGCTATTTGTTCTTTCGAAGTAGGAGGGTTAGGGAGGAGTGGAGTGTATATCGAGTCGAGTACGGGCGATGGAGATAACGATAATATATTCTTTTCGCAAAGGAATTGAATGTGTTTGCCGCCAGCGAGGGCTCGCCAATGAGACCAAGCTCGATACACTAGATAAAAGAAAGGGAGATTGGGGATGCTAATGGTATGTCGATTAGAAGACTGCAAAGGTACGATGTGCCACTGAGACAGGATAATATACTTACACTGGTACAAGAGCAAACGGTGCACTGATAGGCATTCCGATGAAGCACCACATCAACCTAGTTCTATGTAACGCTTCCCGCTCTGTCCCAAGGGTTCGAAGGACGTTTACCGCCTTTGTTGTAGGTATTAATGTTTCTGGGTAAATAAGATGATTTTTGTCTTTTCCTAGCACTTCTTCTTCCCTTCGTCTAGTGGATAGAGGAGGTACCGATTTAAGGCCCCATTCCTCATAAGGAATTCTTTTCAATAGCGAGTTGCCATAAACCACAACTTTCTTCTGCCAACCATTCTCTTTTTTCTCCCAGCCAGACCAAAGCTGTGCGGCACGAACCGTAGCCTTATCGACTAAGGTTTGCTTACTTGTTGGTAAGACTTGAACCTTCTGGCAATATAGCAGAGTTCGCCGGGTTGATATAGGGAGGAGAAAGAATCTCATTATAGCGGGTGAGGGGGAGGATATTATATTGCGACGGGCTTGTGACAGAAACGGACGAAGATAGCGACGAAATAAATTAGAATAAAGGGGTCGCAATGAAGCCTCGTTTACTTCATCTCTCTGTAGACTTTGTGAAAATCATCGTGGTCACGTCAATGAGGTTTGCAAGCGAACTAGCAATGACAACTAGCAATGACGTTGAAAATGTAGATTTTAGACCCTTGTCGAATTCGGAGCAAGTTTCTACTTATGAGGTCCTGGACTTTTTAGGGTAGCAAATGAAGATTCTTTGGTGACGCATGTGCGCAGGGATAGGCTTTGTGGCTTGCATAATGTACGTAGTCGATTAGGTACATCTTATAGAGATACATACCTCATATTACGTGCTTAGGTTAGGTACCTAATAATTAAACCTTCTGTAAAGCTAGATGTAATATATTGAATGTTAGGTTGTGAAGATGTGGTGGTGTAATAGTATATGAATCTGTATTTAATAATATTCATGTGAGATTTAATATTAGATTTATAGTGATACAAAATTTGGATGAAAAGGGAGAAAATAATAATAGAATACCTCTCCCTGTTGTGAACTTCATGATATAAACTTTAAAACCCAAGCAGCCAAGAAAAAAAGGAAGCCAAGAAGCTATGTACCTGTGGCTATGTAAATCGTGCTCCACTGTGAAACGAAATCGATCTATCCCTGCGATTATAGTTTAAAAGCTATGGCCCCATCATCCATATGATATTTTCTATTATGTATATATCTACATCCCTGGTAAGTCTCCCCGGACAACGCGGTCCCTTGCTGGTATAGGTACCTAGAGCTGACTTAATTTATTAAAAAAGCTATCGCAACTTTTTGTCATTTGACTTCTCAGCTGCTTCTTATCTCATCTGCACGCAAAAAGACCGCGTTTGTCGTGTAACCATATTATATTTCCTTTTTTTCTTCTTTCCGTCTTCGATGTATGTAACGACAGTCTAATGTTCATGGAATGGATTTTGGAACTATCTGTTTTAAGTTATACTTACATACCAACCTCCTTGCTTATTTTATCTATCTAACTTAGTCGCGTTAAATCGAAGCTTTGCTTTGTCTTCGCTTTGTCTTGTCCTCGCTCTTCTTATGGTTTTGCGCTTTGCGCTTTTCTCCACTCCTGTCATTGGCGCCCATACATAATACCTATGTCGAAAGTTTGATGGAAGCTGGCGCCTACAGAAACTCATATATACGTACACACATCCGGCGTTATATCCGTACCTTTGGAGCAGTTCTTTTTTCTACTCAACACGCTAATTAGCCACCCCACCTCTTCCGCGTCCTGACGACACAAGCTACCTAATGTTTGTGAGAGGATGACTAGCTATTTTATCTGCTTATTCGACTATCGCCGACCTACTTCGCCTTTATCCTTAGATTTTCGCATCCCTATGCCTCTACTACACCGAGCATTGCGATGACCCGAAATCCTTTGCGGACCACCGTGCCCGCTTGGGTGGAGTTGTATGATGAACACGCTCATGGGCCGAGAAAGGACAAACACATCAATCCTCCTCCGCCAATTGTCCGCCCGGAACAGAATAAGGGAAGCCAATTAAAACGAAGGGTATCAAAGGATGGCTATGTTGACTGGGTCGACGAAAAACACGACCGTGTATCTAAACTCCCTGTGTTTTTGAGGAAACGAGCCGACAGGCCGGGGCGACGATGGGATCATTTGCGCACAGCAGAGCCAGTTATTATGGGACTCGGCTATCGAGCACCTAATGAAGATCCTTACGAGAGATGGCGGGATTTTATCCATTCGTCTTCCTATGGGAGAAATCCCGACGATGAGTACGAAGTAGTACCCTATGATGTCCTCGAACAACAAATGCCAGGCCTCGATCAGCCCGTACGAAGCCCGTTTCATCCGTTAGATCCCAAGACCAAGAGAATATCTAGAAAGGATACGTGGGGGATGAAGATCTCGAATTTTGTATTGCGGCATCCAATAGCGCCGCTTATATTCCGTTTGATCGTTTTGATCACCACCATTGCAGCTCTTGCTGTAGCAACAAATATCTTCCAAAAAGAGAAGAGCCCAGAAACC
Source organism: Daldinia childiae (assembly GCF_008694065.1). Taxonomy (NCBI): domain Eukaryota; kingdom Fungi; phylum Ascomycota; class Sordariomycetes; order Xylariales; family Hypoxylaceae; genus Daldinia; species Daldinia childiae. Next base: position 4,210,004 of record NW_022984643.1, read on the forward strand.
CCTAACGACAATACTCCGGAGACCTCGCAAGCGATTGTAGCTATAGTCATTGACGCGATAGCTATTCCTTACATTTTATATATGACTTGGGACGAATATACAGGGAAACCTTTAGGACTTAGAGCACCAGCGCAGAAGATATCGTTAACGCTCTTGGACCTTGTTTTCATCGTGTTGAAATCTGCTAGCACGGCACTCGCTTTCGAGGCGTTAGTGTATCATAGTGGGGATGGCCTGTCAACAGTTCCTGAATGGGCAGCAATGGAGAGACTGTCTTTGCATCTGGCTAGGGGTCTTGCGGCGTTGACGCTGGTAGGGTTGATTGCCTGGATTCTGAATTTCACTATTAATGTTTTCAGACTGGCAGAAAAACTCGGTGGGATAGATAACGTAAATGAAAAATGAGTTAGATAAATAGCTTATATGGATAGCGTATAAGGAGATGAATATACCCCAAGATGATAACGTTAATAATATTTACCCTGAGGGTTTTACATAACATCAGCGGGATCCATTGTGATCAATTTTATTCGTGATAATTGACCTTAGATGAGGTATATGTACCTAGGTACCTAAGGTATAAACCTCTAATAATGGATGTTTGTGTTTAGATGAATTGGCTTCGATCAAATGTGCAGGCGTCGTTCCTTATATGCTATAGATAGGCAGGCACACAACAGACGGGAAGCAATATCCTGTACAACATTATAATCTATTGTGAGGTAGGCAGATACCTTAGGTGCCTAGGCAATGTACCTAACCTAAAGGAAGGTAGACTTGAGGAAGGCTAAGGTGACGTGGAGGGGTAGGAGTAAAGACATTTAAGTACCTACGTACCTACGTACCTACCCTGCGTTAGGTAAGTCGAGGTGGGGGCGGAGACTGGCAACCACTCGGCGCTAAACTGCTTTTGGCCGATGCGGGTCAGTTTGGCAGCCTTGGGGGGGACCGGGTCATTTTGCGGTGTCTGCCTTATTACAATTAGTGATGCGGCAACCTGAAATCCAACTCCATCTGTGAATTCTTACTGTAGCAACTGTGACATCGATTTTCAACTTCTTTTGATTTTCGTTTCCATTCACCTTTTCTTTTTCTTTTTTTAACCGTTAGTTCCTTTCAACACATTGTTTTATTTTCAAAATAATTGCGTCGCTAATTGTCCTCCGAATAGTGAGCCTTCCTAGACTAAGGTCACGAGTCTGGAAGATTCACTACCTCAAAGACAATGTATGTGCATTGTTTGTCTTGGTCTTCCTCTATTTTACCTAACATCCACAACATCCACAACATATAAAACATCACAGACCCTCGTACCGAATTCACTTCTCCATCATCTAAAGAATATTCGCTTGCCTTTTACACAATAGATTACCCACATCACTTTGATTGTCTTGTCTATTGCTAACTGAGTTTTTGACATTCGCTTGTCTAGAGACCCGACTCCCACCTTCATACCCGAAAGCCATCTACCTGTCTGTCTATAGTCCTCGCCTGGTACCCTCCTTAGGGGATATCTCTTCCGACATCTTATCACCATGTCCCTAGCCGCGGCACGACCTATGCCCTCGGCGCCGAACCGAGAGGACATCGGTCAAACATGGGAGTACCTTCAGAGTGGTATTTCCAAGATTATGATTAATCTGCAGGAAGGAATGGATATGGCCACTGTAAGTCTTGGGTATTGCTCGCATGGTTTTCTTTGCTAACATCTTCGATAGTATATGGGAATTTATACGTGAGTCTTTCGGTCTTGTTATCTAATTGTACGTATACTAACGCGAAACAGGGCGGTTCATAACTTTTGTACATCACAGAAAGCTGTCGGGTTAGGGAGCTCTAGTGCCGTTGGACAGGCTCACAGAGGAGGTAACGACAGTCTATCTCAAACTCCACAATCTCACACTAACTTGAGCGAAGCGCATCTCCTCGGTGAAGACCTTTACAAGAAATTAAAGGAATACCTTAACAACCACCTAAATGGACTCTACGAACAATCCAAGGGACATGCTGACGAGGCCTTACTGGCATTCTATATCAGAGAATGGAACAGATATACGGTCGCCGCCAAGTACATCCACCACCTCTTTCGATATCTCAACCGGCACTGGGTCAAGCGGGAGATGGACGAGGGTAAGAAGAATACGTACGACGTTTACACTCTACATCTGTACCAATGGCGCACCGAATTCTTTACACTCGTTAACAAGAAGGTTATGGATGCGGTACTCATGCTGGTGGAGAAGCAGAGGAATGGTGAGACAATTGAGCATAGGCAGATCAAGCAGGTTGTCGATTCCTTCGTATCCCTCGGTCTCGATGAACACGATGCAACTAAGTCGACTCTTGATACCTATAGATATCATTTTGAGAAGCCGTTCCTCGCGGCGACGGAGGAGTTCTACAAGGCTGAATCTAAGCAATTTGTTGCTGAGAACAGCGTGGTAGAATACATGAAGAAGGCGGAGGCTCGATTAGCCGAAGAGGAAGAGCGTGTGCGCATGTACCTCCACAACGACATAGCGCTGCCGTTGAAGAAGACGTGCAACAAAGCCTTGATCGCCGACCATTCCGCAATGCTAAGGGATGAGTTCCAAGTTCTCCTTGATAACGACCGAGAGGAAGATATGGCTCGTATGTACAACCTTCTGTCTAGGATTCCGGATGGGCTCGAGCCACTACGACAGAAGTTCGAGGCTCACGTTCGAAACGCGGGCCTTAACGCGGTCGCAAAGGTTGCTTCGGATGCCGAGAAACTTGAGCCTAAGGTCTACGTGGAAGCTTTGCTTGAGACACATACCCGATATCAAGGTTTGGTAAAGCGCGCATTTGCCGATGAGCCAGAATTCACAAGGTCTTTGGATAATGCCTGCAGAGAGTTTGTGAACCGCAACGAGATTTGCAAGGCAGGGAGCAGCAAATCTCCCGAACTTCTCGCCAAGTATACCGATGTGTTACTGAGAAAGAGTGGGGCTGGTGTGGAAGAGGCTGAACTCGATACTACTCTAACGCAAATCATGACCGTTTTCAAGTACATTGAGGACAAGGATGTATTCCAGAAGTTCTACTCGAGAATGTTAGCCAGACGTCTGGTGCACAGCAATTCCTCATCGGATGACGCCGAAACGAGCATGATAAGTAAACTCAAGGAAGCATGCGGTTTCGAATATACAAACAAACTGCAGCGCATGTTCCAGGATATGCAAATCTCCAAGGATCTTAACACTGGGTTTCGAGAGCATACCAAGGGCCTGCAATCAGAGAAGCAGCCGCTCGACTCTTCGTATTCGATCCTGGGAACCAGCTTTTGGCCTCTAACGCCACCTAATACGACATTTAACCCGCCAGCTGAGATTCAAACAGATATTGATCGATTTACGCTATTCTACAAGAACAAACACGAAGGTCGTAAGTTAAGCTGGCTGTGGCAACTCTGCAAAGGAGAGCTCAAGACTGGCTACTGCAGGCAATCAAAGACGCCTTATACCTTTCAAGTGAGCGTTTATCAGATGGCTATTCTTCTGCAATTCAATTCGAAGGATGTCCACTCATACGAAGATATCGCATCGGTTACTCAGCTGACTAGCGAGGTTCTGGATCCTGCCCTCGGTATCCTTCTGAAGGCCAAAGTTCTTCTTATGAAGCCTGACGGGGAGAAGCCTGGTGCCGGAAAGACGTTCCATCTCAACTACGATTTCAAGAGCAAGAAAATCCGCGTCAACCTTAACGTTGGCACCAAGACGGAGCAGAAGCAGGAGGAGGCTGACACCAACAAAACGATTGAGGATGACCGCCAAATGGTCTTACAAGTAAGTATTTATATAATACCCCCCCCTGTTCCCCCTTTTAAATCCTCCGAGTTCTCCAGTAATAGTACTACTATCTGGGTTATTAGTTTATAGTCGAGATGCTAATCAACATTATAGTCTGCCATTGTCCGAATTATGAAGGCACGAAAGAAGATGAAGCACAACCTACTAATTACCGAGTGTATCACTCAGATCAGGTCACGCTTCGTGCCTAAGGTTGGTGATATCAAGAAGTGCATCGAGATCCTTCTTGACAAGGAATACTTGGAGCGGTTGGAAGATGACGATCTCGGTTATCTCGCTTAAGACAGACATGAGCCCTTAGTCTGTAGCAGGATTGCATTATACTCGAGCATATTTCCCCCCGTATTATTTCTCCTGGCATCCGTCGACGGCGGCGGCGGCGGTTATATTCCTCATGACACATTGCGACGGTGGTGCAATAATGAAAGCCCGGAGGTTGGCTCTCCAAACGGACACTGGGAAGGCGCTTTTTTTTACTTTTCTTCCTGGTTCTTGGTTGGCGGGCTATCTGAACGCGAGGCGATTTTCGGAACGATCAACTAGAATTTATTACGCGTTTGACGAGGCCCCGAGTTACTACAGAATGCGACGACGAGCTGGGTGCTTCCCACAATACGTTTGACGGAGAGACCAGATTTGGCACGAGGAGAAGAGGGTTGTGTCGTGTACAGAACGGAAACGCCTCACTTATAGCACCGCAGCTAGCTAGCTGCTCCTTGCTTTTCCCCCCTCCTCTTGTTTTCCTACATATGCCTAGGCTTAGGTAGCTAGGCCAAACCCCGGGTCGTTGTGACGAGTGCTGGTGCTGATACCTCAGGCGCCCCGAGTAGCCCCTGCTATACCATCTGGGTATGTGTCTAGGTGGAACAGTAAATCCCATAGATACGAATAAATACTCTACATTTACGTGCGCCAGTGTTTATGTTGTGAAAATAATGTCTACTTTACTTTGGTATGCCCGTGTTTACTCTACTCCCTATCAATAGCCTCCCGGCGCCTAGGTAGTTTTCGAAGTCAAGTAGGTCCGCGTGGAATAAGATTGCGTTCAGATATTCTTAAAGTCACTTAGATACATACCTCCCCATAGGAACTAACTGGTTATAGCCGTAATACCATATTGACGTATATTAAACAAAAATGGTTTCGTATATAGTATGAATTCCTAGAAGTAATTAGTATACATATCGGCTAGTTACGATATTCCAATATCCCCAGTATCACAAGAGAAAGACGACTGGGTTATAACATATCACCGAAAGCGACACCAACATAACGATTTCTTTTCCTTTTCAACATGAATTTCTTACTTCGTAGGAGCAGACGAATTGTCGTCTATCTACCTTAGGTAGCTAACTAACTTAGAACATCTACTATGAACGTTCGTTTATCCTGCCTATTGAGCGAGGTGTTGAGCATATTTGTTTAGTCTTGTTTCCCTGGCCCGTATCCAAGAGGATAAGGGGTAACCAGATCGCATCTCTCATACTCTATATATACCTAGGTACCTTTCTTTCCTGCTAGCCCTGGTCGCCGTATAGTGAAATTGCGACGTTGCTCTTCCCATTCGTTGACTCGTAGAATGTAGTTATTCACCTAATTAATTATCCAGCGTCTCTCTTTTTAGACCCCCCTTCGTCGTATATAATAATTTGATCGCACATAGGTTGATTCCGTAAGCTCATCACTACGTAGTAGTTTCGGATACCTTGGATTCCTCCCGTTTAGTATCTTCTTTGATATCATCCTTCTCTTCAGTATCATCTACCTTGGCATTATCACCATGGTCATCGCTGTCGAGTTTCGCGTATTGATTCCTACCATTACGTTCTAGAGCGGTGCTCTTTCGTGGGCTGCCCGCACTGGAAGATCCGCTTTCGTCAGCCGAGCCCGCAGCATCGAGCAGGCTCTCGTCAAAGCTATCTTGCGTAAGCGGCCTTCTCTCATGGCCCTCGCTAGCTCGATGCTGTACATCTGACATTTGAATCTTCTCCATGCTGGTAAACCCACGTGAAGAAAGTGCAGGACTGCTTAACGGTGTGTTCTTTTCGCTGCTGGAATCTGTGTTCCCAGACCTCGATTTGCGTCCGCCAAATCCCCAACCACCACCTCCTCCTCCTGTTCCATTGGAAGTATTACTTGATCGGCCCCATCCTTGCTTCCGCTTCTGGTCTGCCCAAGAAGTCCAGCTTCCAATATAAGCGCCGGCTCTCGCTCCAACGGAACTCGGTGCACTTTGAACCTTTGTTGAATCTGCATTAGGTACTGTAGTTCCATTCTTCTCTGCTGTAGCCTGAGTCGCTTGGGATTCTTCAGCACGCTTCCTTTGCGCCTCACGGAGGGCTTCCATATCGGCATATAGCTTGTTGAACACGGTACTTGCTTTATCGCGTCCCGCTGCTAGATTCCTGCCAAGTACTTCCCGGCCAATTGCAAATCTTTCATCTAGATGTAAATCTTGCACCTGCTGCTGAATCCGTCGTTGGACATCATCAATTGAAAGTCCGCCAGCGCAAGGATGCCTCGGTTCTACAATGTCAAATAGATGCGAGTCCGTATGCGACTCCCATATCCGGTAGTTTTCGGTTCTCATCCAGTATTCCACCCATTCATTACCAAAGTCTATAGAGGGGTCTCCTTCGATATGTGGGAGGGTTGCTTTAGGATTGTGTGCATTTTTAGCGAGGTAATTATGATATTTGACGGAAGAAATGAGAGATAGAAGATATTCTTCAAACTGAAGACGGATGAATTCCTCGCTACCACGGTACCCCATCGTTTTCGGCCGGCCTGGATTGGATTCGTCCCATGTGTCATTTACCTCTTGTGTAATAAAATCGATCCATCGTCTGTCTGAATGGGAGAGTACTAATGCGGTGCGAAGTGATGTAGAAGTAATATTGATCGTACTTTCGTCGAGGTTGATTAGTATGTCGCTATACCGGTCTCTTTGTTGTAATAGTAATGAGTTCGTACTGCCAACTATATATGATTTCGTGCCGAAGTCTGCAAGGATATCCAATTGCTGTAAAGGCGTATACGGCCCGAATAGGCTCCCCTATATAGATAATTAACTCATGCCCCTATTTCCAGAACAAACCGTCTTACCTTGCCAAATATTTGTAATGGAAGTCCCATGTATGAGAGCAACGAGTTTCGATCACTAGTTCTCAAACTCGTCGGCTGAGTCAAATTCTTCTCATAGTTATTCAGCTCCGGCCCTGCACAATCTTGGAGATTCCTAAGCAATCCGGGTATTAAAGAGATGAGGGAGAACTGCATCATGCACAGGCGCTCACATCGCGAGCCGAAGAAGAGCATCTAATTTCCTAGTGAGTATAAGTCGGGTCAATAACGAACCGTATTAGACTACTCACCTTCGGCTGCAAGAGGCAGCACTTTAAGAGCACTAAAGTCTGCCAGCGGAATTCCCTCACGAGTTCTCGGAGGCTCATGCCTAGGTATTGATCCCTGTCTACCTCCTCATTCATCTGGCCGCGCGCCTTCTCCTCGGCAAGGCTCTCCTGGAACCTTCGCAGGATCTCGGTATCACTGAACTCGCGCTGGGCAAACCACGCACTGGTAACAACAGATAATCGTTCCCTCAGCATGCCAAAGAACTGTGGGCTATCTGCTATTACTACGACTGCCTTCTGCACCGTTGAGCGCGTCACGTCGGAGGGCCGAACTAGCAATTGCGAGGCGTCCAATTGTCTTGTACATGCTATTCCGAAGAGCGATGTCGCAGGAGAGTCGTCTTTAGCCGGTCGTAAAAGAGTGAAATACGAGAAGTCTTCGGTCGATCTATATAGGCCAATGAGCTCAGATTTGTACTAGATACAGACAGACACTATACTGAAAAGTAAACTCACGCATGGGCTCCGTCACTCAAAGCCATAAACGGGAGCAATGGCCAGTCATATTCGACTGCTGGGTCTTGTCCTTCTTCTACACCAAACCATCTCTCAACTTCAGGGCCTCTGTGATGGTGAAAATCCACAACTGTTACTAAAGGCACGAAGCTCGCTCTACCGCCCTCGGTTCCCTCCCCAGCAGGGGCAGAATTGGGCGTAGCCATAATAAATACCCGCGTGCCTAGAGGCAACCCAAGTTATGGACGAAAGAGACGCGCAGTTGGAAACTCGGGGAAGTAGGTTGTCGATAATAAACGCGTGTAAGTCGATCGTGACAATACCGAGCTAGCAGCAATAATTTCTTTACTTCGAACCGTAAACAGTTAAGAGGCTCGGCGGAACGAGCGGAGGCGGTGAGTTGGTAGCATACAGAGTCTCGGGAAATATAAGTCTAGGCAAAGGTGCGGCGGTTAAGGAGAACCAAGTCAAGATTCTCCAATAGCGGGACAAAGATGTATGTAAGTTCGTCAATTCTCGAGACTAGCTGAATGCCTAGATTCGAGTCGGATTGGAGCTAGGCTGGAAAGTTTAGTGATGCCAATGGCCAGTTTCCAATCCAGGTGTAAGCAGATTCCCAAAGGTCTGACAGCAGTTTTTTTTCCCATCGACGGTCAACAAGGAAATGTTAGGAGAGGAAGAATAACAAGGCAGCTCAGCGTTAAAGTCACATAAATGCCATTGGTGGAGTAATATACATGATCTTCAATGCCTCGTGCGGCATCGAGATGTTGTTTTCATGTAGCGGACTGTTGTTATGGTATGGTATGTATATGGTACGTATTGTAATTTTTTTTTTTGTATTTTTGTATTTGATCATGGAGAAATTCCAGAAGATTGGATAATATCGATTTTCTTTCAGGTGCTGCAGGTGCTACAGAGTGGTCCCACGCCCAATGAATTAGCGATGTCAACGCTGCACAAGACCCCACCTACCCACTATCTACTTACCCACCGCGGTCAATTAGTATCAATTGGTTTTTAGATAACTAGCACTAATAAGTCCTACACACATGTAAGAACAGCCCGTAGATGCGTGTCTACCTGCATTGTGGAAGTTCCATGCAGACATCATCTTCCAATCACGTGTAGCGATTAAGATAGATTTTGCGACGAACTCTTTTTTTATTTATTTATTCTTTAAAACACACTCGCGTTGAGTTTGTAGCATTGGACTTCCTAATATAGATATCTATTTCATACCTACACCCAACCTACACTTACACTACCTACTATACCAACACCTAATTCAATATTACTTCCATTATATATCCCTATTATAACAACAACAACAACACCAGCTACATTCTTCAACAAACAGAAAGTTCCCTTCGGATATCCCGCTGCCGCGTTCTCCTTCGTCCAACCCGCGCTAGGTCGGTTTAGGGGGCTACGAAAGAAGAAAAAAAAAAAGATGTGGCGATATGCCATGCCAACTGTCTTGCATTGCATAAACGACGTCGACTTATCATAGCCCTTCCCGCATCGCAGCATCAACTGTTTGCCAAGCCCCCGAACATTTGTTCATTAAAACCTACCGATCCTGCAGTTCAACGGAATATCCCACCCCCTTTGAGTCAGTCTATGTGTATGTGCCATGTGTATATGTGTATCTGTGTTTTTTTCTTTCTTTCTATCTCCGCGTCTTTGCCCACCGGCACTTTCAACTCCTATCTATACATCTATATTTACATGCCTACCTTATATATACCTATGCATGTGTGCGGCCTGGCTACTAGGTCTCTTCGGCTATCAGTTGCTCGAAGAGGTAGACTTGCATATTCGCTCACCCGTACGAATGGGATGGGATCTCGTCCGGCATAACCCCACGCGAACTCATGTCTCTGGTTTAATCGTATTTGTTAGACTCGACAAATACGTCGAGAGAAATCACTGCCTGCCACCTTCTATTATGCGGCTTGCCGAGACCTTGCCTGTAAGTGAACCCGAGTCTGTAGTCGATTATGCTACGTTAGTTGCCATATCTCATGAGCATTAAATGCTCATATATCATACAATTTACCGTCAATGGTATTATGAACGGCTCTCACCTTTGTGAAAGAATTAGCAAATAGACAGCCTCAAGGTAATATGTAAATATAATGGATTATGAATCCTATGAAGATAATATCCAGCCTCCAACTAAGCTAATGGGCAGCTACCCTCAGTAGACCTTGCGGTTTTAACAGATAGTTTATCACGCATTCTTCCAAGAATAACAATGAGCTCGGAACCTAACAAGCTGTTACGTGTCTAAAGTTGCAATTCGACTGCGATTTTCACCACCAAATACTTGACCAAATACTTGACTTTTTAGAATTCTTAATCATTGCCAGCGTTTCCCTCGTCATCATCGTAACCTCAATCCTTTACTTCCAAGCATTTAGTCCCGCCCACGGATCATTATGTTGCTGTTGCTGCTGCTGTTGCTGTTGAGCTGACCGCGGCGCAGTGTTTTGAGGACCTCCGTATGCGTACTCTTGTGGTTGTTGCGAATAGTGAATAGTCTGTTGTGGTCCTAGCGGCGGAGGTCCGGGAGGTGGCGGAGGCGGTACGAAACCAGGAGGCATGTACTGTTGTGATGTCTGAGCTTGTGGGTTCCCATATGTGCTATATTGGTGCGGTGCAAATGATGTCTGTGAAGGTGGAGGCGAAGCAGGACCTCTACTTCCAACACCAAGCCCAAAGGTGGTCTGGTTTGGTGGTGGTGACGCCGGGCCAGGATTTCGGCCCCAAGCGCTGGGATTGTACGCGGCCTGGCCAAATTGTTGACTATTATGTTGCGGATTAGGAGTGAATGATTGTTGTGGCGCGGGTGCGTATGTAGTATTTGCTGGAGTGTTAGAAAACCCTGGATAATTGACTTGGTTTGGCGGCGGAGAAGCTGGCATTTGATATTGGCCAGAGGCGCTGGTCGTTTGTGGATAACGCGAAGTATTTGAAAAGGAGAGCGGCGTCGGGACAGGTCGGTTCGAGCTCGGGTTCGGCGACGGAGTTGTGCTAGGATCCATAGACATGCGTTCCATCAGACCACGGAGCCTTTCCCGCTCTGCTTCCGCTTGCGTGCTCTTGTTCGCGGCTATCTCTTGCTCGATCTGGCTAAGTAGTTGAGCGCCCTCCGATCTCCTGTTGTTAACAAAAGTCTCAACGTTCTTCTCAAGGCTATCAACCGTCTCTTTCATCTCCGTATACCAGTTCTTAGCACTCTGTAAGCCGGATTCCAAGTCGAGAAATTCTTGATATGCTCTCTTATACTTGCTGACTACCATGTTCCTTTGTCGTTGTATGGCCTCGTATTTGCTGCGTTCCGAGCGTACGCGCTTGTCCTGTAGAAGATGGCCGAAGGATGCTTGCAATTCCTTCAGTAGAGAAGCTTGCTTATGGTTGGCCTGCAGGATACGGTTTTGGTGAGGACGGAACTTCTCTAGTTCGGATTGAAATAATTCTTTCTCGAAGTTCGGGATCGACTTCTTGTTTAGAATTAGGATTTGTGAGATATCATCGTTGTGAACCTATACTTCGTTAGCCTATTAATATGGACGCCTCTGGGCATTACGTATATACCTTTTCTTTGAGGTCTTTTAGTACTTGATTCCGTTCCCTCTGAACTAAGTTCAGCCTCTTGAGGATGTCCTCAACTCTCGCTATCTGCTCCGCAACGCTAGGGCTACCATCGTCGAAATCGGCATCCAACAAGTTCGCTTCACTACTAGCTGGGCTTGTCGCACCGCTAGACTTTGATCTAACTCTATTGACGGCCGTTTGGAATAGCGCATCAACTTCGCCCGTTTGCGCAGCATTCCGCATTTCCTCAAAAGCCACTTCATTTTGACGGAATTTGGTGTAGAGCTGACCATCACTTTTCGATGCTTCATCTAAAGCTTCTCTATAACTTCGAATATTTCCTCGTAAAGTAGTCGTAAGCCGCGAGCTCGGCTGTTGCGTCCATTCGCTCTCGTACTTTGATCTCATCTTCTCGCAAACGCTCTCTTCCATATCCAGCTGTTTCGAACATCGATCCAGCACAGTCACGATTGCGTCCTTATCTATTCGTAGCGTGTCGAATATCGAAATCGGATTCTCATGACCTGCAACATCATCGCACCAAGTTTGGAAGTCTCCATCTGGCCGGATCTCTTGATCAACACCCCCTTTCAGTACCTTTAAAGACATTGGTAACTTCAAATAATCCAAACTGGTGGTCATTTCACTGTTAGCTAGGTCAACTCTTTCGGCCTCTGCGCGGACTAATTTCGCCTTTTCTTCGTCATATAAGCTTGCTGATTCGGTGACTGTGAACGGAACGATCTTCGCGAACAAGTCTGGACCAGTTATGCGCTGAATATCCTGACCAGAATATAGTTCGTTTACAGGTATTGGCTTCGCTGCAGGGAGTTTCGGGACCGGGACCAAACTGGCCTCCGCCGGCACCGTCTGGTGGTAGAGGTAGTCGTTGTCCTTTATCAATTCCTTCAATTTCTCCTGAATAGTAGTGAGGTTCCGTTTTGTGATTTCCGTTAATAAAATACCCGTGTCCGCACTCAAGTTCGAACTAGGTGGCATGGTGTTAGGGAAATTATTTGCCATTCTACTAGCTTCCTTCGCCTGAATTTCGGCGGCCGTAAGCCTCGCGACGGCGACACCATAAGAATTGGCATCTTCATCAGCAAGCGCTTGATAGTATTGAGAATTTGAGCTCATCAAGCTAGCTTTGATCTGGATACGAGTTAGCCGATGATCCTCATTTTGAGCCGCGGAATGACCTACCTGAGTAAAAAGGAGCCAAACTTTCTCGAAGATGGCCTTATTGACATTTTCCTGGACTCCTTCCAGGGCTTGCTGGTATAGGTAGGCTGCTTGGCTAGATAACTTTGCCAGTAGACCTACCTTCTTTTGGTCTGCAACCTGTTTCTCTAGAAATATCTCCTGAGCTTGCGCGAGCATGATCTGAATTAAAGTCTTAACAGTATCTCTGCTCAGATCAGATGAAGGTGCATGTAAGAAGTTTTCGTTTATGTAAGTAAACATGCCAGCAGAGGCTTGGAAGGAATGATAGGCAGTTTTCAGACCAGCCTCTTCGGAACGGGTTTGGTTAGCGGCATGACAAGACAGAACAGCGGATATGTTGAATATTATCGAGGCTTTCTCAAAGGCGAGGGAGTACTGAGATGTCGACTTGTGGGTAAATGCATCGAACCTATCATACTCAAGTCAGAATTGATACAATACTAACACTCAACATTTTTAGGAATATCCATACCAGGTGAAAGAGATCTTAATATGCTGCTCGTCGACAGGAAAGCGGAGATCTAACAGCTCGAGCTGGCCGTAGTATCGATATAACAAATCTCTCCCGGAGGTGCTATCCTTGCCGGCACCTCTCATGTCCTGGCGGAGGCGGTTGAGCGTCGCGCATTCTTCCGCATATCTTTCGGGGTCATCTCCATAAGTATCTCTAATGTAGGTCTTAAGCGGGGTGATCCAATCGATTTCGTTGGTAGCCTTTAGAGGCACCGAGATCATGGGAGTTTGCGTCATGGCGGAAGATGCTAATTACGGTAGAAGACTTCTGCGCGGCAAATTCTCTCTCTAATATTTCCTAAGCCCGTCTATCATAAGGAAATGTGGCTTTCGTAGGAGAGTCTGTCGTCGTATGTACGTATGTACGAATACAAAGAGATGTGGGGTTGGTGTAATTTGATATTGTATCGATCGATGATGGACACTAGATCAGGTTATGAATTGTGCGTCGTGAATTTTGTCACCGTTTCTAACACACGACACTCGCTTCAAGTTAGTTCTTTGAAGGCAAGTTTGTACCAGGGGTCGGTGTATCTTCCAACATGCTGTCGTCCGAAAAGCAAAGTTGTAGAAGACTGAATCGGACAAGGTGGGAGAGAGTGTAAAGTGTATAGTGTATAGGTAGTAATTAATTATGTTGCGACGAGACGGTCAAGTCTAGTAGGACCAAGTGAAAGTTAGTCAACTAAGATGACGCACAAATAAGGTGACACGCGGCGCGTTGATGAATGCAGTGAGACACATGAAAATGGCCATGCGAACGGAGGTTCGGGCTGGTAACGACAAGGACGTTTTGAAGTGTTCTGGGCAGGCGTCTATGAAAAGTAGCCGCCGTAGGTTCAATCTTTAAGGCTTAAATCTATCTACAGTGGGGTCCGGCTAGAAAGGTACATAAGGTTTGGGTGGCAGATGCTGGGGCAGGCAGTTGGGATAGTTATCCCAATGGAAGGTACCACAATAGGTTAGGTACTTACGTAGGTACCTCCTAGGTACAGTGGGGTTTTGGTGCGGAGAATAGGTAGGTACCTAAGATGCACGGTAGGACACTGTTAATCGTCAGCAGCGACTGCCCTGTAGTAAAATCTGCGTATCTGCAAAACTGCTAGGTACCGAACCTCACCGATGTTCTAATTTACCTAACTCACTTAACGTTGGGTAATCTAGGTCATATATTCCGTACATCTATCCTAACTTACGTGATGTGTAACATGGCGCTTAACATACGAGACGCCTCTTAATGGCTTATAATAAGCTTATAATCCTAGGTATATACCTTATGTATCTCATAGTCATGTTGTGCCACCTTCACATTAAGGATGTTAAGGTTACATTGAATTACTGCCATTTTCCAAATGTATTCTACCCCTCTTACAATACAAAGCCATCAACCTAATAATATATCTCTCAATTCATATCTCCTTAAATTCCCTTTCTTTTCTTTCCCAGATACAATCCATAATATCATATAAAATAGCATTAACTTCGGTTTACCAGACAGTAGTATACATATAGTGAGCACACTTATGCAGGTGACGAGGCCGTCAACACGGCAAAGACCCCTCTATTGTACGTCATTGGCTACAACCTATAATCCTCTTCCGCTCTAAATGTATCATGATTGGTCCTTCAGGCGGTTAGCTTCGAGACTCGGAGAAAGAAGCAAGGGATGTAGGCGCTTAGCGGGCCGCCGCTGCGACCTTAAACTCAATAAGGCTGCTCTCTCTTCGCGGCTCGCCCTACCGAGACCACTCCTGCGACCGCCTGTAAGATCAATTCCGTACATTATCAATGCCCCATACCTTACTTACATATATCGTCCATTACATACATAAAGAATGTCCTTGTGGAGAAACTTTGTAGAACTTGACATAGTCGAACGATATACTTTAGTCATCCATCATAAATCAAGTTCATCGTATATCTCGAATTGAGGAGAGTGACCTCGTACTATATGACGTTCCTTAAAGCCCCTATGCGTAGGTAATATACAAGGTAAACATATCCCGTTTTAGGTCCAGTTTTGGGTCCAGTTTTGGGTACCGAGGCGCGCAAGACTACTCTCGCCAGTGAGTCGCTCCCGCGGGCGATGTCCGAATATCACCGATCCAGCCTCAACACCATCCATGCAGTTCCAATCTCTATTTCTAAACTTTTGGTGCTTTATTTAATCACCTATGTCCCGAGGTGTAAGTATTGTACATGCTGTAAGGGGATATATATCGCCCACTCGTCCAGAGACGACACCCAAGAGGTATAGTATAAACCTAACTCGAATCCGAACCAGATTTTTTCTTCGGGTCTTCCTTAGGTTTGTTCTGATCATGCCCTTGGTCTTGGTCCTCTGGCTTTTGATGGGCTGGGTGGTTTGTCAAGTTATGCCATATAGATTTTAGAAATCCTTCGTTTTGATGTGACTCGGGGTCGTCATTTCTCGTTGCTTCACCTGGGGTCCCAGACCTGTAAATCATTTGAGTTAGATATGCTGATGTATCAATGGACATTGACTGATTGCTTACCCCGGCATCCTAACATTCATTATCCGTTTAGCTGTCTTGTCACCCATCTCATCTGCTAACATCTCCACGATTGTCCTCTGGTTGGCTGATAGATACTTCGGCATCGCCACGCGGTATTCAACTTTCAAGTCTCCTGCCGCGTTGCTACGCCGAGCACCTAGCTTCTTCATGCCCAATCCAGGCAGGGTTATCTTGTCACCGGTGTTTGTACCTGTCCCAACCTTTACATTGACTTGTCCATCCAGTGTCGGAATAGTCACCTCACCACCCAACATCGCCGTGGTCAAGGGTATAGTTGCAGTATAGAGGATATCAGAGCCTGATCGCTTGAACTTGGGATCCGATGCTACCCGGACGAAAACGTAAAGATCTCCTCGAGCCGTTCTAGCATTGGATCCTGCCGTGCCGCTAATGATAGGTGCGTCTCCTTCGCCGTCTAATCGTAGCCTCATCCCATCTTCAATACCCGCCGGGATGTCTACGGTAATAGTCTTGCTTTCCCTAACGGCTCCGGCCCCAGAACACGTTCGACATTCTGATCCTTTAGGAGTTGACTGACCACTGCCCCCGCAAGCCCCACAAGTAGTCGCTACTTGGAACCCAGATAGGAGGTGCACTTGTGTACCTGTACCGCCACAAGACTTGCAGTCCGACCGCTTGGTACCCGGCTTGAGACCGCTCCCACTGCAACTATGGCATTGCACGAGGGGGTGTATCGTAACCGTCTTGCTGGTTCCTCTAGCCGCTTCCATGAATGATATGCTCGTTTGTATATCGATATTTTCTCCAACGAGTATTTCTTGGGTGAACGGATTCCTTCCACCAGAACGGCCTCCCGCACCAAACGGCCCCCCTCGTCCACCAGTAAATGCAGAAAAGATATCATCGAAACCGAAGCCTGCACCGAAACCTCCTTGCCCTCCGAAACCCGTGAAAGGATTACCCGCACCCCCGAAAGGATCACCTCCCGGCTGGGGCCCACCATTAGGATCAAAGCCGGCGGCGCCAAATTGATCGTATTGTTCCCTCTTCTTCGTATCGGATAGGATTTCGTACGCGGACTGGATCTCGCCAAATTTGTCTTTCGCCGACGGGTCCTTATTTGTATCTGGGTGGAACTTCTTGGCTAATCCATAGTAAGCTTTTTTTATTTCCGCCGGCGAAGCAGATTTCCCAACACCGAGAGTTTGATATGGGTCTTTAATAGCGAGCGAAGTAGGGCTAGCATGGAAGGACTATATCGACTTTGTTAGTAGAAGTATAACTCAAGTTTGAATAACTAAATCAACATACCCGTCTAGATAATGCGGCTTCGCATCCAGGCTGCTTAGTTATAATATTTGGTCTTTTTGACAGAGAACATATCGTGCTAACTTGCGCGCGCTTTCGCAAGTTACTTCGTAATCTCTGCCTTCGATATATATGAGCAGGGGAGAGTATGCGCGAGGGCAGCGCTGCCTTTGAGAATAGAGTCGAATTCATATTAAATACTCCTAGTCGCACGTCAAATTCTACCGGATTTCAAAACTCCTCATGATATCGTATGCATTTAGAGAGCTAATCAGTCACGCTTGAACATGTCGTAGAGGTAGAAGGGGGAAAAAAAGTGAAGATGATTAACATGCAACTTCGGAGCCGTTTACAATGACGCTCGAACTTTTTTTTTTGCGCTAAGATACGGCGCCGAGTAAACGGGAAGATTCTCGATCCTCCAATGGCCCCATATTTCCAAAAAAGCTTGACATGTGGAAAGCCACATGGGACAAGCCACAGTACGGACGTATCCCGGCATCTGTCCGGTCGGGAGCCGTCAAGCGAGAAATAAACACCTAGCAGCTGAATTACACGTATAAGTCTTGTTCTATTTGAGATTAAAATAGCTATAGGGAAGTCGTTAAATAAAAAGCCTAAAAAGCCACTATTGATATTTCTAAATCTTAATCTTATAATAAACACAGGACAATAAAACAACTTACATTCATGAAGACTTGCAGAATGAAGCGTTCTATGCTTATCGATATGCCCAATTGTCTACGGGCAAATTATCTAGATAACCTCGGCCTCGGGCTAGTTCCAACAGCCATACTATTATTGATAGGTATTTGAATATATTACTGTTAAGCCTTGTTAATTTAGCTTTATTCACGGCGACGCAAGTAAATGTTCAAAGTCTTCTCGGTCCCTTACATGTTCAAATTTACAGGTACATAAACATGCATACATTTTACCCACCTACCTACATGTAAGTTTTCGAATTGAACTCGGAGTTACGCCAGATGCGGTGCCACTTAAAAGAAGCGCGGCCAATCTCAATTTAATTAGTAATAGGAAATGAGAGCGCGTCCAGGTCCCGCGTGAGGGGTTCGGTCCAACGCTATTGCAGAACCGCGAAACTCAAAAAAGTGGCAGCCAGGAACCAAAGAAGTACCCACAAAGTGGAAACAATAATAGAGGTAAACATCTTCTACGATAAGAAACATTTCGTACGAGAAGTAGATAACAACTTCTATTAACTATTTAATAACAACAATATTAATACAATCCCGAATTGGTATTTGACCTAATTGAATAGCAAACCCTCCTTTATATACCTATGAGGCCCTATCCTAGAGCCTCGGAGTGTCCCTTTATGCTACCCATTCGTCATAGTCGTCGGCCCTTGTTCCTCCGTGATAGAGTCCCACCCAAGCGCTAAAACTCCAGGATAATGCAAAAAAAAAAAAATGCGATAAACCCAAACATATGCAAAGACTCACTACGAGCTTAGCGATACGATGATGATGATGCTGTATCTACAACAATAAAAGTAACGCCCAAATCCAGAAGGGCAAATAATTCTCGCTCTCATGGGGTATATAGGTATGTATCATGGTAACGGGGAAGAGTGTGGTAAATCTTTGTTCCTCTTAATCTTCCCAACGCCTGGATTCCTGACCTTGTGAACAAAGTCAACAATAACGTCGGTTTCCTGTACGCCGAGGGCATTGAAGTGTTTTCTAACGACCTTCGTAAGGTTTTCCTTGCTCTGGCGTCGGTATTCTAATTTTCGTGCCATGGTGGGCGATCGCAAGCCGATTCCTGGTCGCGAGAGTACCCAGTGATGGTATGGGTTGGCAAAAGCGGTCGGAGTGTGGAGAAGGTATTTGCGACGGTAGTCGTGGAGGACATCTCGTTCAAAGGATGGCCATTGCAACTATATTGAGAAACAATTGTAAGTTTACTTGGAAGAGTAGCGTAAAATAGTCTAGTTGGTACTTACCCCTGGAGTGTGGTTTGGTTGTGACGCAGAAGTTGGTGCAGTCGAGGAGCCGCCGTTCACGGCTGTTACGTCTCGCAATTGTGAGCCCGTGGAACTACCAACACGTCGAAGTTTTCCATTCGATTGGTTATGGTTAGATCCGTGGCCGTGGCCGTTCCGATCTTTGACGCTCGCCGTCTCCGACTTTGAGTCGTCGTGGTTCGCTTTTGACTTAGCCGGCGGCATTTGGAAAGATTGTGATTAAAGAATGGAAGAAAGTAACGAGACTATAGTTGAACTCAGAAGTATCATTACTAAGGTTGCTGATGCGCGCGAGGAGAAGGGAATAGGATAAAAATGACAAAGCCAGAAGAAGGATTGAAATTGGATCGCCTCGTTTTGACGCATTGGTGTGGGAGTAGAGTAGAAAGAGAAGAGGAGGAGGCAGAGGCAGCAGACCACTTCTGTAGACCGCCCACATTATTAACATGGTCATAATTTTTTTTAGGGATTGATCCCATGTCATTTCTTCGTTTCCAGGTCAGCTAACGTGGTCAAGCCACCAATGACGACAGTGGAACTAAATCGAGCCACCAACCGAGCATCGGACCCTGCATTTGGAAAGCCGTAAAGTGGAGAAGATGGGACGGGAGATCTGTGGGGTGGCCAATGCGTTAAACTTTAAAGGGCAATTGTCAGTTTCAAAGATAGATTGATTCAATATAATCAATAAACTTTATATTCTAGAATAACGTTAAGTGGTACAATCCTTCCTTTTCCTTCAATTCTTCTACTTACATGTAAATATTTGTATTACCAAGACGGCCTTATAAACCTAATAACGCTTCGATGGTATCATCAACAACATCTGACTACAGGATAATAGTCTACTCCGTTCAAAATGTTTACAGGTATACATAGGATAGGCTGTTTAGCAGTCGGCAAAGGAAAATTCAGATGATATTTCTAACTTTACTAGGTAACTTGTGAGATAGCGGCTGAGACGGTTAAGGCTAGTTTATCTACTAAAGAAACGATTACTTTAAGTCAGTGTCTCATTAATACCACGTGGTTAGAACCTGAGAATCAAAGTCGTCCCAGGCTAAAATACACGTAGTGTGCAACTACGTGGGCTAAGTTGCCCTTTAAAGTCGATTTAAAGAGGGTGGCTTCACCGGCTACCGCAATACGCATGGTTACCTATATCATATATCAGATATATATTGCAAGTCAGATGAATCCAGCCATCCTTTACCGCTATAGGGTGATAAACGCATTGATCTAAAAGGCCTCTCAGCTATGAGCTTGGATACGAATGTTACTAGGATAAACAGTATGCGAAAATCCTAGGGTCGGAAACGACTCGTCGATATTATATATTATCTATCACTTTACGCATAGTGGTGTCGATCAGCGCATGCATGTCATCGCAAAGCCGAAAGGCTGTCGAATTCGTGGCTTCTGACGTGCAGAATTGGATTGCGCTCCGTTCCAATGACATCCATCAAGCGTTGCGCCACCAGGTACCAACAAGGCTAGGCTTGGCTTGGTGTCAGGTCGATGACACCTGCATCTCGAGATGGAGCCGAAAGCTAGGAGTGGCTCCGCAATTTGGGAATACATCAGCTATAGAAATCGAGAGGTAGCTTGATAAAAAGCAAATCGAAAGACTAAACTTAATAGCTCTGTGGTGTAAGGTTTCCGTAACAAGCAACATGGAATTTGAATCCTCTGGTAACTAATACTCGTGGATGGGGTGCCATCTATTAGTTTACTCCTATGTGCTAGTAAACTCAACAGATCATCCCCAGAGTCATAGCCAGATAGCGGTCAGACGTTTCTGAGGCGAGCAACTAAGAAAATATGAGTACAGAAGCAACCTAAGGCTATTAGAAATGGTTCTACCATTAGGGACATCCCTCTTGTCGAACATACCTTCAGCTTTAACGCTTTCTACTAAAACAAGTAGGCAGCTGCGAGTTGTAATTATATCGTCGTGAGCCTAACATTTCGTATTTCGTTAGGTATATAGAATCGGAAATTCCACGATACACGGTAGTATGAAATGCTGTTCAAATGTAGAATTCTCAATCATTTCCTAGAGAGAAATCTTCGTCTAGGAGAAGGGCTTAGGTGAAGAAAGAGTCTCGGCGGGCTAAAGTGATAGCAGATCCCCCGAACCCCCAGAACAGCAGCCATAATCGTCTTTATGGGTTTGCACCACTATCCAATACCAAAAAGATCACTCCTCGCCTCCTATTCTCAAGAATTAGTTATGTACCCGGAGTTTGGCCTAGTATCATCTGCTTTCGTCTGCTTGCAAAAGTTGCAGAGTAGCATCAACATCCTATCTAGTAGGTAAGCCCTTAGGAGTACCTGCAAGATCTAAGTGGATGACAGTGGCGGAGTTCACATGGTATACGCTTCTCGGCCTACCACCTCCGCGAATGGCTAGTTGGCACAGCTAGCCGGACTTGTTCGGGGTCTCCACGGCGTCATTCGGCGGCGAGTTCGGCAGGGTCACTTAGGTAAAAGATATACGTGTATATAATAACGACGTTTGCCATGTGACGCTCAGCAGTAACGGCCTTGTTACCGTTGTAGGAAGTTCCTTGCCGATTCATCTCATGGACAACCTTACATTGGTAGTTCCCGGAAAGTTATCAAGCCGCCGGCATGACTTATAGCTATCCCTAAAGTCTCATAGCTCTTAAACCCCCATCACTCAACTTCCTAGCTCATGCAGTCTACTACACTATTTGTAGTTAGTATACGCTTACATACTAATTAACGTTTTGTGAAGAAGGGGTTCTACCCCAGAAAGGAGCCTGTATAGGAAAGATTTACCATGATTAGGAAGGCTATAGGGGCCGATCACTACTAGCCTCTACCTACTTGAGCATAGTGTCCTTGGGGTAGACTAGCGAGCTGATATTGTTATACCTTGCACATCGTTCAGCGGCCCGATGCGGTCTCGTCCGTGCTAATAATATGGTAATAACGAAACTACTTCGGTTTGAAAACGGGAGGGTAGGTGTTGGTATTTAGATTGCTAGTTGTATCGAGAGTTATATTCAGTAGGTAGCAATATATCCATCTCTACAACCCCCCTCGACAATCATGGGTCTTTGCACAGAAAGAGAAACTTGAAGCGAATGACCCCTATTTTCCCCTAGTAAGAGTATAGTGTCGACTTTAGTACGACCGGCTACACATATCCAAAATGACGTGCCTATCTAGCTTCAACTAGCATACTAGCTGTGAGGATGAGTCGCCATCTAGACCGTAGATGGATCAGCCATATCCCCATCTCCTCACAGCCCTCTCCAACTTCTCCCATGGGGTACCGATGGGTTGCTAAAACACAGGGGAAGTCGACTGAGTCAATGTAACAGCCGCAGGCATTTCGATTCATCAGGTCGGAATCGCATCTTTCGCGAACGTCCGCTCGACCCGCTCATAGTCACGAATCCAGCATCGAGCGATGTCATTTCCGAGCAGTACGTAGGTAGCAATCACATCACGGTGCATTCGGAAATAACGACAGTACCTAATTTACTACGCTTGTGGTATGGTGCCGTTCTAAGAATAGGGTCAAAGCTCAGCCCAATGGGGAGCCGCCTTCGCGTTACAATAGGTACATACTACCTCCTACGTGACGCGCAACGTTGTAACTTGACCTGTGGACAGGATGCCGAAAACGGCTGTTTCTATCTATCTTAGGTATCTATCTACCATAGCGGGGCTATATGGGTTCGTGGAACGCACCCAACTTGACATAATTATGCCATGTATAATAAGCATTGGATTCAGACCCAATCGTTCCAACATCGTGAAATAATTCCAATATCGTGGAATGATTCCAATTTGTGGAACGGTCTTATAAAATGTAACGATTCCGCAGATTCACGTGAAAGTCACGTGAAAAAGTGGGTCTAAAAGTCAAAAATGTCAAAAAAAGGGAAAGACTGGTTCTCGAACCCACAGCTCTTGCGTTAGTGTAACCATAAACCCCACAATAAGGTTTAAAGTTTTAACGTTTGAGCTAATGGGACGAGGTGGCCAATCTCATCGAATTATTTCGAAAGTTTCATCCGATTTTAGCCCTTATAACCTTTACTTCGAAAAAGGTAAAATTTTGACTTAGTAAAAAAAAAGTAAAAAAAAAAAAAAGCCATGTGGAATCATTATAAAATGCGGAACGCTACCGACATTTGCGGAACGATTCCATACAAAAATGAAAAATTACAGATATTGGACCCAAAATTCCACAGATTCAACCAATTAGAGGTCCAAAATAGGTGGAGCGTTCCACCCCCACCAATCATTCCGCAATGTCAAATCATTCCACGAACCCATGTTTTGCCGCTATGGTATCTATCATGCGCTTTTGCTTTGTAGGGACTCGGTGGTAGATATGCAGATAGATACCTAGATATACGGCCTAGAGGTAACTATTTTCCATTCGACTAGCTATGCAACTATGTAGAAACGTTGCTCGCAAAGAGTTTCCGTGCGGGAGACGGGAACTTAATGTACGTCGCATGAGGAAGAAGGGTTTTGGTAGGGAGATAACTCTTGAAATGGACGTTGCTTCGTATCTATAGTCTATCTGCTACTATCAGGTATAATGGCTGAAATGGCAAGTCATCAACTCATCGCAGTGCTCGTGAAGCTATCATGTACACACATACGTACGCAAGAGCAAAAGGTAGTAAGTAACCTAGGTAGGCAGGTTGACAAACCTCGAATTCCACCCCATCCTACCCCTATATCGCCCCATTAGCCTCGATCTCCCGTAGCAAGTCATCCGTAAGTTCTGCAACCAGCGCCGGATCATCCTTCTGTATGAAATGGCCACAACCCGTCGCTATCACTGGACCCCAGACCCTCTCCGCATTCGTCAGATGCGTGAGCCCCTCGTTGTAGTCAGCCCAGGGCGGGTTCATGTACGCGTTCGTCAGACCCTTGGGCACGTTCATGGACCCCCGCAAGCCCTCCTCGGCAAAGGTCTCCCAGTCGTGCCCTACAACCGTGATCCACGGCCCCAATTCTTCATCCGGTCCCCGCAGCAGCGGCGCGTCAGAAAGCGGCAGTAGCGACATGATGTTTCGCCGGTCCAGATGCTCCGGGTTCGGCGCCGACGGCTGGAAGTGCGCGGCGTAACCCGCGCGCGTGCGGCGCAGGTCTGCGACTGTCGAGTCCGCGGGGAGTATAGCCGGGTCGAAGCTTGGTGCGTCTGGGTCTGGGAAGAGCGATACTAGGTCGCTGTTGGCGATGTTGCTGTCGAGGAATAGTAGTGCTGCCGTAGACCCCGGATATGTCTCGGCGTAGAAACGTCCGATGACGCAGCCGATGCTGTTGGCGACGAAGATTAACTTCGGCACTTGCGCTGCTCCATCTCCGTTCGAGGCATCCTTTATCTTGGTGCGCCATATCTCTTGCGCCAAGACGTGCAGGTCCGCGACGACCTCGCGGATGTCATGGCTCCCGCCGTGCTGGTCATCGGCAGGATCGCGCGCAGATTCACCCTGGCCGTAGCGGTCATAAGTAAGTAGCGGTGGATGATTAGTACTGCGACTGCCTTCATTCCATCGTCGTTGGAGATCCTCTATAGTTGCACGCCAGCCAGACTGGGGGGCGATAAGTCCGTTGAGGTAGATGATGAGATGCGTGGTTGACAAGGGGCCCTGTCCCGGGACGAATTGGTAAGACAGCGGGGCGTCGGGTTTGTGGGGGAGACGGATTGTCTCGGACATTTTCCGATTGCGTCGTTATGATGTTACTTGTTGAGTTTTTTTGGGGGGATTTTTTTTTGGGTGGTATATTATAGGTAGCTGACGTTTTGATATAGGTGCGGCGGTGTTGAGAAATAAGCAATATATTATATATTATATAAGGACGTATGAGGTAGGTAATTAGGATATGCCGATGAAGGATTGTAGCTCAAAATTATTATCCCCTTTCTTGAACATATGATAAATATGACAGATAAATAGCAGTGACTGATGCGTAAAGTTTGTTTGTGACCTATGAGAGAGTTTTGTGTTACTGAATTCATTCGCAGCCATTGGCAGTCATTACTGCTGTGTAAGACAGACAAGGCATTACCTTAGGTACCTTAGGTACTCATAGAGTTCAGGTGAAGGTTGAATTACACATCGTATCATATGAGTCTTCTATCGTGATATCTAAAGTCCTCATATGAGCTTCCTAAATGATGTCGTTAACACTTTTACTACATCTTTGTTTGCTCTCCTGCTCATCAAGTGGGACATAGTAAACATATGTCACTCTCACGACGTATTAAATACTAGTAAATATTGTAGTCATCTACCACTAACTATCCAGAGTTCCTGATTGGTGGTGACGGCGTTTACATTTACTATGTTATCCATTTAATCTAATTTGATTTGTTGTAACCTAGGAGGGTCCCTGTAATACACAATAATCCCAATCGCGTCTCTTTCACCTAATCGTAGCGTAGTCAACAATCAGTGTAGTATAAGCCACCGTCATTACCTACCAGGTATATAATGTAGGACCATCGCATTAGCTCAAGTTTCATACCTGTGCTGGAAACATGTCCTTCTCAAGTAGTGATCAAGCTCCCGGCGTCCTCCGAAGCAACACGAGATCAACTTATACATTGTTGGTGACAACTTAAAAAGGCAGCACACATACATACACTACATAGATTATCATAGAAGCGATGTAATGCATGTTACGTTGAATTCATCCGAATGGACTCGATAATCTCCACCATATCTGCGAAAACAAATGCAAGGGGCAGCTGCTTGATAGAAGCTAAGGACTCGTGAATACTACGGTGGTATCGATGAGAGGGGAGACCTGGCCATCAAAGAGAGCATACATAATACTACTATGTAAGAGGGTCTTGACCATGTTAGCATGTGAACTCGTCAAGGTGAAGACGATAGGATAAGACATGTCTAACCCCTGAACGGAGGGACCCAAGCAAGCAGGTAAGGTAGTCTTAGGTGGGAATAATCAGTGGGGAACCGACTACATATGTTAGCCGGATGGCTCCATTGAAGGATTCTAGTCTACCAGTACGAGTACAACGCTACAAGGTGAACAAACTCTCCGTAGTCTGTTTTGGCTCATTGGTACCTATCATTCGGTTAGGTACGAGATGTTCCAAGACATTCAGGGTCTTGGGAACCGAATTTTGGAAGGTTGTTGTCGATCTACTCTATCCTACCCCCAATGACACCATCGCATAAACCTAGCTCATGTTACTCAGGGGACCAATTCGCGTTGAGCCTCAATAGGCGCACGTGAGATATGATTATAAGGTAGGTTGCGTCCAATGTCGGGTAAAATACCTAACAGAAGCGCACCGATGAGTCCTCGGAAAGTATCGAGAACAAGTGGAGGATTGGTGATACAGTGCCTGATGCCAAGTGAATATTACCGTGAGGACCGGCAAACTCGTCAATGTTTGACGTCTTCGAGAAGCTTGCTTGCTAAATTTTTAAGCAGTAAAAGAAAATAATATCTGCGTTTGCTGGGACCATGCTGAATCTTTCCGGCTCATGCTCTTCGATACCGAGAATGCGGACAGCGGTAATGGTAACAATACCTCAGCCGCATCGCTCAGCAGGTAGGCAAACATAACACTAAGGTTAAATTGTCCGGCGCCTTGAAATCCTACAAGGCTATTTTATAATTGATTGATCGCGAACTGGATAAAGGGTAAAGTTTTTTGTAGAATCTGCCTTGTCGAATGCCTCCCCTGATACCGAATAATTTTCTCCAGGCTTCCGGGCCGCATACATATACTCTGCCTTATCCCAGCTGTGTGGAAGTCTTCTGTACATACATCAGCCCTGATGCCAAGACGAAGTAATGTAGGCTAGCTCGCACGTACATACGCACTATTTATCAGCTGCATGTCCGGGGTGAAAGTCCCCCCCACTGACTAGGTCATTGACTAGGTGGGATGAAAATGGGGATTGAGAATTGGGTTTGGAACTACTTAATTCTCTCGTCTACTATGACCTCTTTCGTCTTCTTTCTTATCTTTTTTATACGTGTCCCTGTCGATGAGGATCAAAAAGGTATCATTAGTGTTGAGAATATAATCTCCCAACGAGAACCACTAGTTATTTCAACTTCTTAAGACGTAGTTTAGGTAGTACCTGTAACTATACCATGACGTAGAACTAAAACAAAGTGCTATTAATGGTATACTGTATACTGTATTCGTATATGATGCGAATAGGTAATCTAGGTTCGATCCTTTATCAATGCGTGATGCATGTCTCATATCTCTACAGCGTAACGTGGGCAGGCTTGGGTAGCCTTGGATCGCCGTCAGAGGGATGAGCTCAGGGAAGAGAAATGTCTACTATGTATGTACGGTAAGGTAGCCAGTCAGCAAAGCAACCTTCCTTCGCGATAGGCCGAGGTCCTTGATTCGCTCGAAGGGTATAGGATTCGGTGGAGATGCATTTGCCGATGGTGGGTTGACTCAGATCCATCGCGAAGCCCTTTCCGCCCTATGTATCTCGTCAACCAGTCTTTATGCATCTATCCTCAGGTACAAGCAACTCATTTCCAGTCTCCTGGAATCAACAAGGTATCAATTGCCTGTCAATTGTTTAGATGCTTACCTCCCCGGACTCTATTATGGAGAATTTAAATATATAAAAATTAAAAAGTGATCGACAATCCTTGGGATTGTCTGTTTATTGGTCAAGTTTGGCCGAGGTAGAGTCCGTTCATCCCGCTCTTTTACCCCAACCCGAACAAACTGCTGGGTTAGTAAATGGGAGACTGCCGGAGAGTACATACTGTTGAAGTAGGTGACACTGTGATCTGAAGATCGTTCCGTTAGACTTGAGCGATTTCGATTGCTTGGTATATACATAATATAATGTACATAATAACTTTCTAATGTTCCTAATACATAGATGCCATATGTCATGGTTAGTATTACTACGTGGCAGTTCCGCATAGTGTATGGTAGCACCGCCTCAACGGCTGAATCCGATACCGTGTGTAGAATACCTAACTACCTACCTACCTACGCTTTAAAAGCTTGCGGAATTAAAACCCTTCTTTCGGTTTCTCAAACGTTAGTATCTAATAATTTGGAGTCTCGACGTCTCCTATCAAAGCTAGTGCGTCTCATTCGTTCTAGACATACTATATAGATTGTGATAGTGATCGTAACAGGGGTCCTCTAAGACATTAGATTCGCAACCGAGAAGTCTTCACTGTGGATGCTAATAGTAGAGTAGTAGGGAATGGTAGGGGAGCGCTAAGCTGCCGGCCAGTGGAACGTGTGCACCGCCCTTGTCAGTGTCGAACTGCTGGGGGTGATACTAGACGCACCATAACCCCTTAGAGTCCAATCAGAGGCTTGACAGGCGGTGACGCTAGACTTGGATATACCTACGCGGGTATGGAGTACATAGAGTACCTAACCTACCTAACTTCCAACCAGCTTACATAGAGGTAATGGTACTAACTTATATAGTAACATGGAGTTTAGAATACCCTGATACCCTGATACCCTTGAGCGTCCACGGTCTACGGTCCACGGTCCACGGTCCACGCAAGCCAGGGGTCCATGACCTACCATGTACTGGTCTGTTCTGCATTGGCCAAAGACGCCACTCTACCCTTGATAGTTCCGTTATGCCCCGGGCAATCGATGATACTGTGGATGTAAGCTATCGCTGCAGACTCTAGCGAATTCGGGGGTCGCCATTCCAACTTGTATTGTTCAGCCTTCCCTGTGCCGCGGGGTGAACTTCTACATCTGATATCTCATTTTTTTTTCTCTTTCCTGTCTCCTTTTTTCCTTTTCTCATCTCGCATTATGTGTTACCGTCTCCGCCAAACGTTGTTGCGCAACCTTGATGTAAAACTACTGTGAAGGCCGAGTCGCGAGACATCCAGCCTGCCGGCTCGCTGCTCCACTCCTATACCTTCATCCTAGTTACTAAATTTGGAGCTCTCCTCGACTCTCCACGACGATTAATATATATCACCGCGTGCGTTAGACGATATACGCTCTCAATTGTCTAACCTATACTATTAGCCCATCATGACGGACGAAGTCGAACGGCTCGCGATCGCGCCTTTTAGGGAGATCGTAGAAAAGGGCAACGCAGCGATTGAAAATGTACCGAATGCTGACGAAGAAACGTCACCGCTTATGCTCAAGGCAGCACAAAACCTAGTTAGGGAAGGCGAACGGGCACTGAAGCGGATCGAGCCGCTTTGCACTAAGAACTTTGAAGAGTATGGCGTCAACTTTGTTGATGCGATCAAGGAGAATGGTAAGATTTATTCGTCTAAGAATTATAATAGGCCAATCGAGAATTATAAGTTGACGAATCTGTTCGTGCGCAAATAGACGAAATCGCGCAGTTTCGATCCGAACTGGAGGATTTATTATGGGATTTCGACGACTATGTCGAGCCCGACGATTTCGATCCTACCAAGTTCGATGAATTACAAAAAGCTTCGAGAAAAGCTGCACCGAAGATCGTGGATATCCTCAAGAGGATGAAACTGGTTGCTCCCGCACCAACATTATTACAATCTCCATCCCCAAGGAGTAGTAGGGCACCATCGGCAGCCCCTGACCACGTAAATAACTTACATTATGGGCAAATACCATCATCAACAAGTATTATCGTCAACCCTCCAGCGGCCATGTCGACAGAGAAACTGATGGAAGAGACAGAGCTGCAATTAAGAAGTATGATGGGAGCTGTGGCTGGCCCCGATGAAGGACTGGAGGCGAATCTACCCCCGCGATCGGTAAGCGACCTCGACCGAAGAAGCAACTCGCACCGCTCCGAAGTATCCGATGCCACCTCGGAACATCCGCCAAGACCGCCCTCGGCCGATCCGTGGCAGGTCGGAACGGCCCCGCCTGTCAGTCCCGTGGATCTTTCGGTCGAGGGAGACCGATGGGAACGTCGTCCCCCCGTCCCCAATGACTCCCCGACTATCCCTCCAGCACAACCGGTTAGTCCTCTCGGTAGCCACGCCGGCCCCCTGCGCATTCGTAGCAAAACCGACGACTCTCTCAGTCTATCTCAAAGGGACGTCGAAGAAGGTCGAATGCGCGCGGCTTCACAGAGCCAAGGGACGACTAGCGACGGATCTCAGTCTCCTAGGAAAAGGAATCGTTGGACTAACTCTACGCAGGGTTCAACATACAGATCCCACAGCGGCTTTACGTCTGCTGCTAGTAGATCACCTTCTAACGAGGGTTCTGCTAGTTGGCCTGGACAACTCCTTGATCCGTCGTCTAGTCGGTCACCTTCGGATACATCTTCCGTGCTTGGTCGTGCCCCTTCTATCCCCGAGAATATTGCTATTAACACCCAGGGCCCAAAGACTGCCCTTCCACCTATCCCTAGTTTTCCTCCGAGGCAGACATCTTTAGCCAGGGCCCAGGAAAGAGCTCAAGAAAGAGCTCAGGAGAGGGGTCCTCGTCGTACTACACGCCACCCGTCGACTGAGTCAATCAACAGCTCAGTTTTCGATATAGTCGATTGCATGAGCCCTACCACTGCTGCCGCTTCTACCGCACACCGAAATTCGGTCTTATCGGTCGAGCCTCTTAGTCCGGGGCAGCAACCGCCAGAGTATACCGGACTCCCGCCTATTTATCAACGCGCAGCGACTAACGGTAGCATATCATCTAGTATGGGAACCATTACTAACCACTCCTCATCCACGCTCATGGCCCGTCGTCCCAGCGCCCAGGTCCCAGGTACTGTAGATTCAGGCCTAATCCCAGTCGACGCAGAAAACCCGATGCCGGACGAACAGCCCATCCCCGCGCGAGAAGCGGACTGTTCGATAGGTCCGTTTAGCTCTTTCTACAAGCTGAAAGGGTTTTGTAAGGGCGCAGAAGAGGTCATGGCTGGTCGGCTCGGCTTCAAGAAAATCAAACGGCCCGTTGGTGTAAGTCATGATATGGTTTGTATACGTCACATTGATCCTGCGTGCAGTATTGACAGAGGAGATAGGGCTTTTCAATGGCCGTTGTAGCAAAGTGTAATCACTGTTTATTCGAGATCGACTTTAAGTCGGTCGAGCAAGACTTAAATAACGACTGTAAGATATATCTTCCCTGTATTTATATATACATATATAAGTGGATATTGTCTCACATTATTACCCAGCCTCCGGAAGTTTTACGTCCAACTCCATCGGGTTTCGACTACGTATACTCCAAAAGAGCCATCTGCAAATTCGACATGTAGAGGAACAGCTTTACGGATGCTTATTCTGTATTCAGGAGGGCAGAACTGTCGAAGAGAGCGATGCTACAGTCTTCTTCAACCAGAGCCAATTATTCGCTCATCTGGCCCGACATCCTCGTCCACTCCCCGTCATCCCTGGCCTAACAGTAGTCGAAGCGCCAGAGATACCGCCAGCCTTTAGGGATAATTTTGATCTTCACTTACCACACCCGCCCATGCTCTCCGTCATGGTCGGACTCTCGCGAGAGCTCTCCAGACTACCTTCTGCCATTGCGACGGAAACGAGGAAAATACAGAACGGGGTTATGCGCTCACCACCTGGTAGAGATCCAGTCCTGCACTTCGCTATCGGAGCTAGGATAATCGGTATCGAGTTCCCGGTCAAGTATGAAGGTAAATGGGGTATCGGCTGGCACGATGGTGTGCGTGCAGCATTCGAAGCCGACTCTGTACAGATCGATGCACCGGCGAAGACCGAGATCAAAATGCAGGGTACAAGTAACGTACAAGCCGTGGCACGATGGAAGTGGAATCAAAAGAATGGTGATGATAGGTGGCTCAAATTCGATAAGGGGGATGTCATTAAAAACATTGGCTGTAAGTTCCTATCTACCTCTTATTCATACTATGGTGACGGCCGAGCTACTTCGAGCAGCCTCGCAGCTTATCCGAGCTTTGGAAGCCAGAAACTAACACATTACTTTCACCAGGGGCTTACACCGATCACTGGTGCTGGTCCGGCACAACGTCAAAAGGCTGGGGAATCTTCCCGCAGTCCCACCTCGACCCAAGTTCGATCAGGACAGTTCAGCCAGGAGACACTGCTAGCATCAACAGCTGGGAGAAGAAGCCACGATTCCAACTTTCCCTTCGAAAAAACACGGACCGTAAATTTGGGTCTCTCGGCTCAGTCACTCCTACTAGCGAGACTCCGCCTGTCCCTAGCAGAGCAGGCGTCTACTAGTGCGCGCTTATCTATCTAAATAACTTACCTCATTCCTCGAGTCATAATTACCTACCTACACTACTTGATCTCCCCACACGGGGGCCCTCTTACACTACCTAGTAGGAGAACTACTAGTTTCTCTTTAGTACGTATATATATTTACCACACCAATGCTGAGATAGGAAGCTAACGGCGAGGAGAATAAATAGGTGGGTCATAGATCATCACGATGATACCGCACGGCTGCGGTTCTATTTGTCCGGACGCGCAAAAGAAAAAAAAGATATAAACCGTTAATCGACGGCGAAAATATTAATGATATGATACATGGTTGGCACGGTACGATTATCGATATATTAGTTACTTACTCACTCGACGTATACCCCTTTCCCTTTTGGCTTTGTTTTTTAAAAACTTCCTTTCGACAGCAGGAGGGAAGTGTTGTCCCTACACGGTGTGGGGATCTGGGATGGGTAGGCAGGTTGTGTTTTTTTTTTCTCCTCTGGCCTATGGAGGCGTATAGCGATGATACGAGTTGCCGATGTATGTTTGGATATGCGAGTTTGGATAAGTCGAGTCGAGCGGGATACCAGACACCGCCTTACTGAGATTTTTTTATTTGTTTTACTGTTGTAATAACAATGGGGATAACACTACGAGGTTGCGGGTTTGCTTAGACTAGATTGGGTCTGCATACCGTGAGCGTCGATGCTGTCTTGTATCAGATTATTCAGATAGCTTATGCCCTCATTATTGTTTACTAATGTTTCTTGCTGCTTCAAGTGTTATATACCCGTCTTGAGAATTCTGTATAGAGATAATAAGCCACGAGCGTCTAAGTCTAGTTGTTTATAGATGGCCGTATAAGTCTAGTAAGGACTGATATATAGTAGATAATTATCGATCTTGAAATGTTTATAGAGCATTAAACGAACTCAACAAGTTACTATTTTGAGTACCTAACATAAACTGCTAAGGTACCTCTGTAGTAGAGATTCATCTCAAGCTAAAGACTAGCCTAATAGATCTCTTTAACTACAATTGTATAAGATTATCGATCACTTTACAATGAGGATAAAATACCCACTTCGGTACCTATTACCTTTGATCTAGAACTTCTGTGCGTTCCTGTCTAGCAAGTGACGTCATTACTCGAGAGTAAATTGTAGCACTTAGATGATTCGGATTGGAGGTTAATCGAATAATATCTGTCAAAGCTGTCCCGTTATGGAGAGAACAAATTAACAGTTAATAGTTTAATAGAAGGTCTTTAAAAAAGTTTATTGCCATACGAGCTTCTCGAGACCTACCTTGTATAATACATGCTTTGTCTTGTAAATATATCCAAGAGACATAGTCTACGGCCTTACCTCTCCTTACTCAACTCACAGAGCATCTGGTCGTCCCCTATCACAATGAGCTGGATGGACTCATGGTCGCGGCCCGGAAAGTCGCAAGCAACACCGGCGCCATATTACCTTCTTCCGGGTGGCGAGTCAACGCCCTATTGCCGGTCGTGCGGCCGAGTTATAAGCTCACGCCGCGCAAACACCGCAGCTGCGCATGATTCCAATAGTAACGTGCCGAGTTACTGCTCCCAGCGCTGTCGCAACACCAAGCCTCGGAAGCTGGATCGCGAAATCGAAGCTACGTTCGTGCACATGCTCTCCGGCGGAAACGGCGACGGTGCTGGTCAAGTTCACCAGGATGGGAAGGCGAAAAAGCGCTTGGTTAAAGGTGATCCGCGCGTCATTGTCTCCTGTGATGAAGTAGAGACTGCTATGTTCGGGGATCATGCGGACCCGGACAAGACGTTCGGACGAAGGAAGAACCGGGCCTCGAGAGTCCTCCCAGCGACCTCCAACGACGGGACGGAAGGGGATGGTGCCGCTACTATAGGAGAACCAGTAGAGGATGGCGATAGCGCCGTAGGTCTCGACGATAACGAAGACGACTCATCGAAAGACGGCGACATCCTAGCACGCATGGCAGTACGAAGCGGGACTCGAATCCGACCGCCGCAGACCCTGTCGCAAGTCAACGGCAGCGTAGGCGGAGAAAAGGGACGAGCGGAGCGGAGCGAGGAGACGGAAGAAAACACGAAGCGGAGGCTCGAAGGGCAGCGCAAAGCGCAGCAGCGCGAAATGGTCCGCAATGCCGCGCGCAGGGGCGTCGTCTTCGGGTTCGCCGCCGCAGCTCCGAGAAAATGCGAGGCTGTCATGCAAGGGAAAGTCGTCGAGCCAAGTTTCGCGAAAGGCGACTGGGGAATAAGGTGGAGAGAGTGAGGATAAGGGGGAGAAAAAAGACCATCGTCTTGGCCGTCCCTTACTTGTCGTGGCTTGGAGGCGTTCCGACGCGGTTCGCGTGCTATGTAGGTATGGGGAGGTTGGGGTTCACGATGCCCAGGCCCCCTTACCCATACTTGAATCGCGATGCTTGTCTTAATATATCCACCCAATGGTCCCGAATTGAGATTGCGATCGACCCGTCTCACGCCTGCATAATAGGACAAATAACTATGTAACGTAAGACGGGCGATAAACTGCGAAACTAGAGAGACGCGGTTTCGGGACTTAAACCTAGTGTATCTGTGAAGTTGAGTTCCTGTGGTAAGGATGGAATTAGATGGTGGTAGAACCAACTCTTTGGGTAGTTTGCTCTATACCAATTCAGATGGGCCATTCCAGCTAGGGTCACTAGCATACATATTTATATTCTTCTTGGAATCCGCCCTAATTCTCGTATATATTTCGTATCCAAATATGTAGTTGAATAGATAGTATCAAAGTTTTACTTCTTGAAAACATGGCATGCTTGTCGTAGGAACATTATTAATCAAAAAACCCAGGCTGAATCGGCCGACACGTGGTTGGCGCCATGGTTGAAGACCCTGCTAAATCAAAGCACAGACGGGAGATGCCACGTGTGATGCCTGTAGTCAGTATCGTTCCTGGTTAACCGAAGGATTTCCTTTCGGGATGAGAATCAAACTGACGTAAGAGGAGATAAGTACAGTACGAAAACACCATAGGAGTCGGGATCAGGAAAGAATAAAGAAAAGGAGTCCTCGGAAGAACGTGGGTCGCATGAACATGTTCTGGAAGGAATGTAGAAGTTTCGAATGTCCTGCAGTAAGGCTGTGCTAGCATAAACCTGGAGTATCGTGTAACTCCTTTTTACAAATTCTTATGAAACAAGACCTCGTGTTCAAGGCAGCGGTTCTAAATCAGTTGGTCTTGGTATCTATCCTCTGATGCACTATGAGAATGATGGAACACAATCATGGCTTACGCATGGATATTGTGTATATTGATCTCAAGGGAGAGAGAGGGGGGAATGGGGGCTAAACCATGCTAGACTAAGATAACGTTAGTTATAAAGTGTTGTTAAGAGAGTATAGTTATGGAACATTCTATCCTCAGTGAGATTTTCGAGGAGTGCTTAATCAGCGTTATGATAGGGAGTCTAATAAGGCTTGAGAAATTAATTATTCGGCGCCATTGGTTTTTGTCTTTCAAATGCTCTTGTCTAGCACGGAATACACCGAAGGATATCTTAACTACGCGCTTGATGACCGAGGCATAGGGTCCGACACCGAATGCGTGTCTGACTTACGTCAAGTAGGTAAGCGCTCTTCCGCGGCACATCAAACACGTGGGCAGGGAGGTGTCTGACGAGAGACAGAGTAATATGTAGTGTCATCTGCAAGAGGTGAGAAGCTGGCGGTGACCAGTTGGAGACATACCCGGTGGAATTAACCAGCTGAATAGCTCGATTATAAACTAGGTCTCCGCTCACCAAGTCAGCGATAGCCAAAAGGCTTCTCATGATTGGATATAGAAACATAAGTCTTTGAAACCTACTTCACCGCAGAGAGTAAAGAATGCAAAATAATGTTGTCGTGTACGGAGGCCCCGCCATAGTTTGTGGCTCGACCATTAAGCGTGTTGCTGCTGACACATAATATTATCGCTTTATGATAATGACTGTATAATAGCAGTTGTCATGTAGTAATGGGATGCAAGATAGGGGTATTCCGTAATAGTCTCTGATGAAGCCTGAAAAGACAAGACTTTAGCTGACGTATTATCAAAATTTCAGACTTTTTATCTGCATGTAGGTATACCTAACGTTAGTTAATATATATGTATGTACTTGTTATTCGTAATATATAAGTACTCCATGAGCGATCTCTTACATCTCGAGTTCTGACCGGTCATTTTATGTTATTAGGTATCTAAGCTCGTAGGGTAACAGTAACCGAATTGCGAAATACGCAAGCTGTATGCTGTAGGTATGCTGTATGCAATTACAACTCAATATGGTTAGAAAACGAAAGTACAACGATATTGATTATCCTTGTTCAACGGTCGGTGCCGCTGACTGGTCCTCCCGTTTTATGAGCACTATCTACGTACCCGGCCGTTGCTCTAATTATAGAGCGGTGAATGACGCTTAAAGCTTCATTAGCAAGGGATACCGCCTATGAGATGACGAATGGGACCATACCGAGAAGTCAGATCAATATGTAAGTTTAGAAGATACTAGGTTAGTTAGTTACGGTAAGTATGTAATAGTTTCGTAGATAAGGTAAGGTAGCCAGCCACCTGCTTGCCTGCTTGCCTGCTTATCCAACTACCCTTAAGCCTCCATTTTACAAACCAAAACATATTAGATTGCTACACAAGTTTACCCCTGAGCACGTTGTTAGATGCAGTCTTTAGGACGCACAAGGAGCGAATAGCCGGCTCGAATTGGATCGGGAAGCGGTGGCTGCCAATTGGTTATGGGTGCATTACAACATTGTAGCATTGCAGCATACATAGTGTTGAATGCCTTTCCCACAGGTTTTTCTGCAGGTAATAAAATAACACGGTATGGACCGATAACCGGGCCAATGGAATAGAAAAACTATCGCTAGTCAAGAAGAAGCATACCAAAGTACCAAAGGTGGCTTGTTTCCGATTCATTCCGTGTGCTTGACTCGACAATTCGTATCAATTGAACTTGACTAAACGATTTTGATTGCCCTAAAAAAGAATGGATGGGGCCCCATGTGGTTTGCTTTGTTTAACGTCGGCAGCTCGTGGAGATAGGGATGGCATAATCCCCGTTGGTCGGCTTGGTCGGTTTAGTTGGTTTAGGCCAATGGGGATTAAGTGAAGCTCTTGTGGGTCATTTTGTTTTATTTTTTTCGTAAGGCAACGAGCTTTCGTACATAATCAAGATGTACCTCCTAAAGTTACTTACACGTATCTTAAACTTACATAATGTACTATACTTTCCCGGACCTAAACTTAGATTATATACATACATTAGGTACCTCATATATAATATGAGACTTTGCGCAGGTGCGTCTTCAATAGTGCCATTTACATGCTTGTTCCGTTCCAAAAATATTTCAAGTCGAGACATTACATGTATGTAGGGGTAGCATGTACCAAAATATATACATATTTTCAAGTACGGATCGTATGTGCGTACATCAATCAACTCAACGTAAGGTATTATCGCAGTTATGCGGCATAACCCGACGCTACGGGCACTGGACGGGCATGAGCGAAAAAGTCATGCACAACTTCAATTAAAAAAAGTAGTATTGGTACTGTTGGTATTATTGGTACTATTGGTACCTACTGTACATAATATGTATGCTTAGCATACGGGTATAATACAGGTACGAAGGTTGGGGCCAAAAGTTCCGCACATGTCCAAATCTTGGCACCGTATTTTATATGTTCTTTGAATTATCAATACTGTATTAGCCACACGCTAAGCTAAAAACTAAATAGTGGCCTATCCACTAAATCTAGGTGGCTTACCGCTATATTTATAGCGATATCAGCCACTATAGCTTAAATAAAACCGTGCAGTCTTTTTTTAATTCGCACGTGGCTTACCAAGCTTAAATGTGCGAAACTTTTGGCCCCAACCTTTGTATAGTACAATATAATAGGTATCGATTGGAAGCCCCTTGCTCTAAGTCGACAGGCACAGGTTTAAAAACAAGCGTGGGTTGCAAGGGTTACAAGGGTCTACAAGTCTACAACAATGGTACCAAATGCAACCGAATTCATACCAAATCCATACCGCCAATCACCTGACGAAACTCTACCCATCAGCTTCCAATGAACCATTAAAAAGTTCAGCCCTTCGGGGCTCTGGAGACTTTGGAGAATTTGAGAGGGGGAACCCTAGATGCAAGTTGAAGAACGGTGAAGAGGCCCTATCCGCCGTGACCCTGCACAAGTGGAAATTCGAGAAGTATGATTGATTAATATTTGTTTTCTTTATTTTTATGTTTCTTTTTTTTTTCTTTTTCCCTGCAAGAGAGTCACATCGTGAGTCTTGCTTGTGTAAAATCCCATCAACGTCAATTGATTATACCGTGACCGCCGGCATTTTCCCACCGTCTTTCTCCTCATCCCCAATCCATTCTAGAACAATTCTTTCCCCCCCAAACTTAAGAAGCTCATCAAAAAAGAATTCTATTAAGAATTATTACCATTGTTACCGCTATTCACTTACAAGACAATTGGAACTGTGTTGTTTGTTTGTCTGTGCTAATAATTGAAAATTGTAAGTAAATACAACCAGTTTCATATACGTTATCAATATCATCGTCAGTCAATCCCCCCCTCTGCTTATTAGTCGTATGTATATGTGTGTGTGTGTGTGTGTATACGTATATACATTACATACCGATTTCAATTACCTGCCCGATTACTACATTGTATTATCCCGCTATGCCATTGCAAAGCTAAGCCAGTTTTTTTCCTCCCTCAATTATTTCTTTACATTACCATCTCAACCTTCAACCATCTTGCCAGACTTGAAGATCACCATCGCATTTCTGTATACTGCAATCCTTTCCGCGACCCCCTGGACTCGCATCCGTCCCGTCCCGTCTTTAAGACTATTATATTGTACGCCACCCGTTTATGGATTTCCTCATTACGTCGTTACACAGAGAGTCAAGCGACGAAGACGGTATTAGAACTCTAGCTTTATGATACGTAAAGGTAGAGAGGTTCTAGTGATAGTCTAACTAGTAAGTAATTCTATGAGCAAACAGAAAAGGAATACAAGGAATATAAGGAGAAAAGGAATTAGTTAATCTTTTCAATTCCTTCTCGAATACTTTCAAAGTCTTGTTATGTTATTCATCAACAATTATAATATGGACATGAATTATTTTGTATATTTTATATTCCCTTACTTTCACCGGCGCGGCCGGGATTATACCCTTTTTTTATTTTTACCTTTTACCTTTTACCGTTTATCATTTTACACTACAACTTAGCCTGGCACGTTTCTTGCAGCACCGCCTCGCTTCGAAGTTGACTAATACCGTTCTCAACTTATCAAATGCACCTCCATTTTTAATTCCTAAACTTCTTAAGTTATTAAAGCTAAGGGGATAGTTAGCGCTGACCACCTCCCTTCTTTAGATATCCTCTTGCAGCTCTTGCCAATCAATTTCGTCATATTCCATTGATTACCGCACCATTCGCTTCATTCGCTATATTTACATCACCCTCCGTCTTGACAAACAACGCAACCCCGAAACTACTTCAGTCGAGAACCCACAACAAAAGCGCTTCCTTCACCGCTAAGACAGTATCTACCAGGGCAACCTCTACCAACCCACCTGTCGACCCCATCAAACAAAGAAACGCGGTCATATAATCATAAACTATTGTCGACTCCAACTTATTTTCCACGCGGGACTATCGCAACGAATAAAGTCCTACCCGTTCACGAATTCTTGGAGGAAAAAAAGAATGTGCCATTGAGTGACAACTATCGCGGATCACATATGCGCACTGTCGCTTTATAAGTCAACAATTACCACCAGTTAATTTACATACTCACAATCGCGTTGGCTCTCAGACCAACGCGACCTGTATACATGATGGGGGCTTGCATGAGCTCCAATAAGGAGGAAGAGGAGCAAAAGAAACGGAGTCAGGCTATAGACCGCGCACTCGATGAGGACTCGAAGAGGTTAAGGCGAGAATGCAAAATTCTTCTACTAGGTAAGCTTGTCTTTTCTTAGCCATTGGTATCTTCTTCGTGGTCTATGGTACTAACAAGGTCCATCCAATAGGATCCGGCGAGAGCGGAAAATCAACAATTGTCAAGCAGATGAAGATAATACACTTGAAAGGCTACTCGGAAGATGAACTATTCAACTACCGCGCCACGGTCTTTAAAAACCTGATCGAATGCGCCAAAGCCGTTATTATCGCGATGGACCAATTCGATATCGAGGCGAGCAGTGAGGAAACCAAAGAGTACTGCGACTATTTGCTAGGATATACGGTCGAATCAGGCCCATCAGCACATATCGAACCCAAGGTTGCGACGGCAGTACAAGCCTTATGGCACGATCCATGCATCGAGCGACTTATGCAGCACGCCACGGAATTCTACTTGATGGACTCAGCCGAGTAGTAAGTAAAGAGGCCAATACAGTTCGGTCATGTCTTACTTACCACTGCTGCAGTTTCTTCGACGAAGTATCGCGAATTTGCGCCCAGGATTACCTACCAAATGAAATGGATGTCCTCCGCGCGCGGACGAAGACGACCGGTATCTACGAAACCCGATTCCAGATGGGAGCTCTCAGTATTCAGTAAGAATTCCGAAATAACGATTCTGATATAGTACAGATTCTAACTGCGCTTTTAGCATGTTCGATGTTGGTGGGCAGAGGAGTGAGCGTAAGAAGTGGATACACTGCTTCGAGAACGTGACGTCTATCATATTCTGCGTGGCGCTGAGCGAATACGATCAGGTGCTGCTCGAAGAAAGTAGCCAGGTATTTATTGAAAAGCATCCAAAGGCCAGAGTATTTCAGCTAACGTTATGAAGAATCGAATGATGGAAAGCTTGTTGCTATTTGACTCGGTTGTCAACTCGAGATGGTTCATGAGAACGAGCATAATACTGTTCCTGAACAAGGTTGACATATTTAAAGTCAAGCTTCCTAGATCGCCGTTGGGTAATTATTTCCCAGACTACTCCGGGGGCAACGATGTGAATAAAGCTGCAAAATACCTGCTATGGAGATTCAACCAGGTTAATAGAGCTCACCTGAATTTATATCCTCAGTATGTCCAAGCATCCAAAAAAAAAAACCCCCCCTTTTGTTTCTAGTTGCTGACTTTCGTATTTAGCTTAACCCAAGCAACAGACACATCCAACATTCGGTTGGTATTCGCGGCCGTGAAGGAAACGATACTTAATAATGCGCTGAAGGACTCTGGCATCTTGTGATTTCGTCTTTTTAATCGTTTACGGCTTACCGGGGCTTAAGTTATACCCCTAAGAGTGAGAACCACAAAAGCATTGGGCAGGAGTTTTAGGCAGGGAACCACACAGATTTCTTTTGTTTTTTGTGTTTTCTTGCAAGGCGTCAGGGGCCTCGACAATCTCACAGGTTTTTAATATGTTTTCGGCATATGGGAATGACGTGGAATGGCAGGCAGAAAAATACTGACCGCAAGAGTCTGGTGAGAGATGGTTATTGTTCATTTTTACTTAGAAGGAGAAGAAGAAGAAGCTGCCCGATGCTTGACAGGCACCACCATTACATACAACATCCGACATAGGATCGACGAAGGGATAAGGAGGTGCCGAAGGTATTCGTATAGACGAGTCTAGACTGCATAGGCGCTGGGAACAAAGTTGGTAGCTCATAATCGGGCGACGTCCCATGAGATAGTTACCAGTAGATACCCCCTTCTGTCAGGTATTCATGAAATAAGTCAACAAATAGCATCTAAATGATGCGAAACGCATTAAAACCAATAGAAAAAAAATTCATGAATGCATTACGTTGTTTTATGTATGATAGTCGTGTCAAATGTTGATTCGCATCTTTTCGCACGCTCCCTTTTAGTTCCTTCTTATAACAGGTATATACCTAACTTAACGCGAATATTTTAAATATATCGAAAAGTAGAAACTACTGGTATGATAACTTCATCAATATATAAAAATAAAATATACTGCAAACTAGAAAACACAATTCAAAAATCAATATAGTAGGATATTTCATGTAGCCTTGTTATTATCCTTATAAAAAGTTTAGTACAATAGAAACTAAAAGGTCTACCCGCGTATACCGTTCCAATCATATCACCCTATATACCTTTGCCCTATTAGAATCGCAATTCTACAACGTATAGGATTTTCTTTTTCCGTTTTTGAAGCCTTAAAATGCATGGACTTCGTATCACATGCATGTAATATCTTCTCTATGTAAATCATCAATGCCAAGAGAAACGCTACAGCGTATGAATGCGATTATTAATAGCCCGAAACTACAAGGGTTGCGGGGGGGGCCTCTAAATCGAGGCGGGGTTATGGATCTAGAACATTCAGAACTTATAAGGGAAGAGTCTCGATGGGCTTTGTTGTTATTGTTGTTATTGTTATTAACGTTCTTTGCGCACATCTCGGCAATGGGAAAGGGGAGGTGTATGGTTTATATTGCGATGGCGTTGTAAGTACTTACCTGTGAGGTATGTATGTATGTATGTATGTATGGAGGATGGCTATTTCAGTCAGACGACCTTGTTGTGAGAGGTAACGTCTACAAGTGATATGACATAGCCGTCTAGAAGGTGCAGCATATTATCCATGTAAGTTGCTTGACAAGGAAGTATTATGCTGCAGATGCTAGGTCAGATGCGCTACCACTGACTAACAGAGCCGCTGTCTGCGAGTCCCTAACCATGGAAGTTCGGATATTGACCTCCAGCCGCATATTCTAGTTGTCGTTGGGTGGGAGGTTTTGATACTCCGATGTCGACAAAAAGGGGGGGTAATATTAGCTCAACGCTTCACGTTAGTATATCATGCCCATCTAACGTCCCTAAGCAATATAAGGGAACTGGGCCAGTTAACAGTATAGCGAGTTATATCTCTCTAGAAATCATCTTGTGCTCCCCCATGGGAAACAAGTGGTCCTCGAGTTTAGCAAATGTTAGGCTAGCTCGTAAATATATCTTAGACCGTTGGCTAGTACAACGTTAGCTAACAGTTCCAGACTTATACGAGTGGTTCCAATCGTACATGCTAAGGTAGTATACCTCTCCGCACTACCCGTAGAGCTCCATACATCCATCTCCCTATTCGCATATCAGTTCTCTAATAAGACAGAATATAGTGATTGGGATATGTCAGGTTATAACTTATACATTAGGCACTACGTAGAGGTAGAGGCACATTTCTACGACTACCGCTTTTGCCAATTGATCACGGTTCTATACTTCTACAGCATAGTGCATGCAGCTTCCACAGGCTTCCCTTCGTCATCGTGCCTTAGCTGTGGCATGATTTCTTCTGGGAACTCTTCCCCCCCGGTAACTCAGTATCCACCATCGCTCCGATTCCTCTTAAATGTCACCGGGCCATGTTCCCTCTTTATTTGCCTTGATGCCCGCAATTTTTTTCCCTTTGTTTGCCTCCTGAACCTTTCCTCTTTACTTTCGTTCTTACTCCGTTCGTGGGATAGGAAGTGTTGTCGTGTTACGGGAGAGGATATCGACCGTATAAGTACCCCGCGGTGATCGACATCGGACCAGGAACCAGAGCTCTCTACTCTCACAAAGAACGAGCTCCAATCTCCATCGACTAACCCCGCCCCCTCATTCCATCATCCACCATCCTTGCTTCTGCTTATCGTTAGCTCCTCTCTTAGACCTACCTAGGTATGTTAAGTATTGTCGTGCCAACTAGTCTTTGATCGTTCGTCTACTTGTAATAGAGGATGGCGGTTGTTTTTCTTTCTTCCTAATTACTGAGTCTCAGCTTTCCGTGAATTCTAACTACTTCATCCTATTTTAAGGGGTAGCTTCAAACTTATAAGCTCAAAGTTCCAAGATGACGTCGAGTTTACCAACCAGGGAGCGCCGCCCCTCCACAGCC
Source organism: Daldinia childiae (assembly GCF_008694065.1). NCBI lineage: Eukaryota > Fungi > Ascomycota > Sordariomycetes > Xylariales > Hypoxylaceae > Daldinia > Daldinia childiae. Next base: position 4,253,946 of record NW_022984643.1, read on the forward strand.
GCTCCTATTGTCGACATAGTCGGTTCTGTAGGCCCCGCGGGCATCTCTCGCCCGAAACATAAGCGTACCTTCACGGGTTTTGGAGCCAACGAGATCAAGAACGTAGAAGGTTCGTATAAGTCATGTGTTCTTCTGGTGGCTTCGATCATTTCCTAAAGGGATCACCTCCTTATCATTATTATAATTGGACCACTTACTAACCCCTATTATCCTCTTGTAGCGGCGATCCCCGAGCCTCAACGTGCGACATGGACTAAGCACCAATTCGATGGCTTCAAGACAAAGGATGAGTTTGAGAAGGAGGTTGTTCGCCATGTCGAGACAACCTTGGCTCGTAGCATGTTCAACTGCGACGAGTCGGCTGCTTACTCGGCTACAAGTTTAGCATTTCGTGATCGTTTAGTTAAGGAGTGGAACAAGACTCAGCAGCGCCAGACCTTCACAGATAGCAAGCGCGTCTATTATCTGAGTTTAGAGTTCTTGATGGGTCGTGCTCTTGACAATGCTATGCTCAATGTTGGTGCTAAACCCACTGCTAAAGGTAAGGCATAGTCGACTTCTCTCTGTTTGATCAGATAACTAGTTAAAAGGTAGCTAATTCTTTTGTAGAGGGACTTGACGAGCTTGGATTTCGCATCGAAGACATCATTGGCCAAGAACACGATGCTGCATTGGGCAATGGTGGACTTGGACGACTTGCGGCTTGCTTTCTCGACAGTCTCGCCTCCTTAAACTATCCCGCCTGGGGTTACGGCTTAAGATATCGCTATGGTATTTTCAAGCAGGAGATTATCGACGGATACCAAGTCGAGGTTCCTGACTACTGGCTCGACTTCAACCCGTGGGAATTTCCAAGACACGATATTACAGTCGACGTGAGTTGCTATCTGATAGCTAGTCTATGTTTACATAACGTTGATTAACAGAAAATATAGATCCAATTCCACGGCAACGTTCGCAAAGCCCAAGACGAGAACGGAAAGACGGTGGCCTTCTGGGAAGGGGGTGAATTTGTCACTGCTGTCGCTTACGACGTACCAATTCCTGGTTATGACACGCCTTCTACTAACAACTTGCGACTGTGGTCCAGCAAAGCCGCTAGTGGTGAATTCGACTTCCAGAAATTCAACAGCGGGGAGTATGAGAGCTCCGTAGCAGACCAGCAAAGAGCGGAGACCATCAGTGCCGTTTTATATCCGAATGACAACCTTGACCGCGGAAAGGAGCTGCGTCTTAAGCAGCAGTACTTCTGGGTTGCTGCTTCGCTCTACGATATCGTCCGTCGATTCAAGAAGACGAAGCGTGCCTGGAGTGAATTCTCCGACCAAGTTGCAATCCAGCTTAACGATACCCACCCAACACTAGCCATTGTAGAGCTCCAGCGGATACTGGTAGACGTAGAAGGCCTTGAATGGGATGAGGCTTGGCAGATAGTCACGTCAACCGTGAGTACTCTCTGAAAATTAGCCATATTTGGCTCTATCTTGTTAACAGGTATCTATGTTTTAGTTTGGCTACACGAACCACACAGTTTTGCCCGAGGCTCTGGAGAAATGGCCCGTCGGTCTAGTACAGAATCTTCTGCCTCGCCATCTCCAGATCATATATGACATCAATCTTTTCTTTTTACAGAGCGTAGAAAAGAAATTCCCAGATGACCGGGACATACTAAGCCGGGTTTCGATTATTGAAGAATCTCAGCCAAAGATGGTCCGCATGGCGTTCTTGGCCGTTGTTGGTTCTCACAAGGTCAATGGCGTTGCCGAACTGCATTCAGACCTCATCCAGACGACTATCTTCAAGGACTTTGTCAACATATTCGGCGCAGACAAATTTACCAACGTCACAAACGGTATCACACCTCGAAGGTGGTTACATCAAGCAAACCCCCGACTTTCGGAATTGATTTCTAGTAAAATTGGCGGTCTCAGTTTCTTGAAAGATCTCACGCTCCTCAATAAGCTAGAGACCTATGTCAACGACAAAGCATTCAGAAAGGAATGGGCCGAGATTAAATACGCCAACAAGGTCCGGCTTGCGAAGTACATAAAGAGCACCACAGGCGTTACGGTAAACCCGTCGTCTCTGTTTGACGTCCAGGTCAAACGTATCCACGAATACAAGCGACAGCAACTGAACATCTTCGGCGTCATCTATCGGTATCTGAAGCTCAAGGCCTTAAGTCCCGAAGAGAGGAAGAAACAGCTACCTCGTGTCTCGATCTTCGGTGGCAAGGCTGCACCTGGCTACTGGATGGCGAAACAGATTATCCACCTCATCAACAGCGTCGGTGCTGTCGTTAACAAGGACCCCGATATTGGTGATCTCCTAAAGGTCATCTTCTTGGAAGACTACAACGTCAGTAAAGCAGAGATGATTACTCCTGCTTCTGACCTCAGCGAGCACATCTCAACTGCCGGCACAGAGTGAGTCCCAGACTATAGGTTGTTATAAATCGGCAGCTAACACACAGATAGGGCGTCCGGAACCAGCAACATGAAATTCGTGCTGAACGGCGGTTTAATCATCGGGACATGCGACGGAGCTAATGTAAGTCCGCTACAATTTTCTTATTGCAGTTTAGAAACTCACGAATATCAGATCGAAATCACCCGAGAAATCGGCCAAGAAAACATCTTCCTCTTCGGCACCCTATCCGAGGACGTGGAGGATCTGCGCCACGCGCACACGTACGGTTCGCACGCAATCGACTCTGGCCTGAACGAAGTGTTCGAGGCTATTAAGAGTGGCAAGTTCGGCGACTCTAACGACTTCAACGCGCTGATCTCGGCCGTTCGCGATCATGGCGACTACTATCTAGTGTCGGATGACTTCCAATCATATATCGATACCCAGAGGATGGTAGACGATGAATACCGCAACCAGGACGAGTGGGTCTCGAAGTGCATCCGTAGCGTTGCTAGGATGGGCTTCTTCAGCTCGGACAGGTGCATCAACGAGTACGCCGAGGGCATCTGGAATGTCGAGCCCCTTGCTGTATAAGTGTCTTCTTCGAAGGTATGCTATCTACATGTGGCTAAGTAGAGGCTCTACATTTAGGGATTGCATATAGTGATTATCCCTCAAGGTGAAAAATGCGTGTCGTAAGGGATTTTTGGTGAACGGCTTAGTAGATGTTGAGATGAGGGATACTACTAGGTTATATGATGAGGAGGCTAGGGATAGGGGCTACGATTATAGTAGGAATGATAATGAATACCATTCTAAGTATCGACCACGCAGTTATATTTTCGTACATACTGCTTCTAATGTGATGGATATATGCGGACTCACAGCAATCAAGATGCCATCTAACAATGAACGTCACTGACAGACATTATCCCAGAATTACAGGTAAAACCTACCATATTACAAAGGTTACGTAAGGTTGGTTAGTCGGTCTAAGGGATATTTCAGAAATAAGCTTCATGTTGCCTCGAATGTAAAGCCGTCGAGGCAATCGTACCTCTTAACCTAGAGTCATCGGAGGGTTACTAGCCATCGACTAACCCTAGCCCTAGTCACATAACTTCTACGTTCGACAACGCCGGCACTGGGCGACTTCCCGTCGGTGTCAGGTACAGTACTTGTTAGTAATCGGTCTATGTATGATGGCTCGTAGAAAAGGGATTTAACGTCTAGTCCTTAAGCGAAAGACCTAGGTCTAGAAGTTTAGAAGATTGGTAGTGGTGTACCCCACGAAGAGGAATATGCCGACGGTGATGTCACCGAGCATGGTGTTTCTGCGCCTAGACATACATACAAGTTTAGGGGTGGTTCATCGTGTATAATGGAGAAGGGGTATTCCTGGTACGAAGGGGAAGTATGTGATTGTTTGATCTTGTCTCGCGGGGTCTGGGGGTGGGAAAAGGTACGATGTCCATGTTTCCCATACCGTCGATACATAGATAGTGACGGCTTCAATTAACATTAGGTGATCCCCTAGACGATCCCCCAGCCTTACAAGAGAATTGATCGTCAGGGTCCAGTTGTTTTTATCTAGGAAACTTATTCAGGGTCCAACCTCGAAGAGTAGGTAATTATGACGATATCTCTAGCTAAAGCTTTTGTTTTTTGCTTACGAAAAGATAACCTATTCTCGTATGATATGACTAAATATTTTGGGCTTTTAATTATATTGGAGATAAGACAGTGGTGTTTTTTTTTTTTTTTTTTTTTTTTTCGTTAGTGCTAACGATGTCATCAGTATGTTGGTTTATGCGTAATACGTAGTGAGTAAGTGTCCAGTTTCTCGTTCTTGAAGAATGACGTCAATAAATCTTATACTATTAACCTAACTACCGGATTTTCTTATCTTAGGTAATAAGTCAGCATCTGGTAAAAGTTAAATCCCCCAAGATCCATCTCCAAGTTCCACAAAATACACAAAGTTATAACTGATGATAACTGACGATAACTGATGGAGCGAATGCTCCGGGTTCTGCATGTCAAAATACGTCCAATACTCGTCCTTCCCTAGCTCTTAGAATTCTTTTTCATATGGTTTTCGTATGGGAATGTCTTGACTCCCGGTTTCTTCATTGGCCCGGTTTATCCTCCGATTGAGAATAAGGAAAGTTGACATACGTCATCGCATGTAAGTTGTGCCCTGGCGCCGTCTCTCCATTTCGAACTCCTCCCCCTCTTCCTCTATTGTACCCTATGTAGGGCTTACCTACCTAATCAGGACGGTGAGCCGAGAAGCCTTTGACCGGATCGTGAGGAACCGCCTTTTAGCACGACCAACTCCACAAGGTTAGGTACCTCGATTGGTATGTAATTTTTGTAGACCGCCTCGTTACCTAAGGATCTCAGGTGCTAGCGCTGCTGGAAAACGGGTCACGAGCCCTCTTTTGCGCTTTGGGGTTAGTACCTTATAGGCCCTATAGACCCTATAGACCCTATAGGGGATGTTATGGCCCATACAGCGGACGAAGGTTGAGGCTGACGGGATACATGCATCGGCGATGGTACGCGTAGAATTCGATTGTCGGATACCTTGCGAAGGCCTACCATGCCAGGCATGCATATGGTCGGATCCTGAAGGACATTTTGCTTGGCCTTTTCGCATCTATGGTGCCTTTTTTTTGTCACTGGCCGACTACCCAGGGTCATTCTTCGTCAAAAACCCAAAGGGCTTATTAGCATAAATCACATTAACAAAATCTCTTCATTGCGGTGTTACTACCATGGATGTTACTACCAGCATACCCGCGCACTTAGAGATGCGGATCAAGTGGGATCAAGTAGGATCAAGTTGCCGACTTGCAGCATATACATTGGATGCATGTCTACATCCTAGGTTAGACATGTCCATGTATGTCTAATCTAGGATGTACCTTGCTTACCTGGGGATTTTGCGCCTATACAAAATTGAGGGGCAATGGAGGAGTAACCAGACATGACGTCATTCGTCTCTAAGAGGAGAACAACGTACACATGATTGGTTGATGATTGGTTACGGATTGGTTGCTGGTGCTGATTTTTAGAGCAGGCATCTTTCATTTTTTATCAAGGTGGTGCCTTCGTCGAGTTATGATTCGGAAGATGGACCTGTACGTGATGACATTCCCGTTGAATTATCCCCCCCCCTAGCCGTCTTCGGAATCGGCAGAGCGATGTAAGGAGGCGGAAGTAATAGATCTTCTGCCGGTCAACCCAGTCTCGTCGGCGTTATTAGCCTACCATTAGGGTGACACTCACCAACGCAAAGCAATACTGCATTTACTATAGTAACATCTACAGTAGTCCTATGCATATATGCATCTTTAACTCAACATATCCCCATACTCGGTGTGCTTGTGCTTGTGCTCGCTTCAACGTCGATGAAGCAAATTATGGGCCAAAAACATTTGTCTGCTAGCTGTTGTCATAAATTCGACAAATAACCTTGCGAGCTGGGGAGGCACCAGATAGAAAAGATAGAAATATATAGAAGGATATCAATACAATATGTAGGTCCTATCATAAATGCAACTTACGAAATAAGAGCCTCATGCTGTGCCGCCTCAGGCTTCTTATCTTTGGGGGGAATAATATGTACAATATGGTCAATCGTTATTCATCTATTGAGTTGAGACTTCAAAAGCCCTTGCTTCTACCAAGGTAGTTTTACTATATGTACATTATATGGTACCTATATATAATCGCAACAGGTAGCTCTAACGGGCCGATCCTCGTGTAACACCTATAGGTACTGAGACCCGGTCGGCACCTCATTCTTCCCACCACTTCAAGAATTTATATTGTCGAACGCTACCTATCAACGGATGCCAGCAGAGATCGACACTCTAATTTTCCCACCACGTGCGGTCAGGTTCGCATTTAGAATATTAGGACAACTTTAGGACGGCATTTCTGTCAAATCCCATCCTTAAAAAGTTTTTTTTCTCTTTTTTTTCTTTGTACGATACATTCAAGTTTTAAGGAGGTGAGCGCGGTTGATCTTGTTACTTTATTGTTACTGTTACTATTCATAGATAATATAAATAATATAAATAATATAACTAGTTAGTTACATATAACCTAAAACTATACATATATGTATGCACTGGTATCTTTTAGTCTCTATTATTACATAAGGATACAACATGCCAACTGCCATGTTGGGGAACCGGCTGCAAGTTAGGTACATAAGGTATCAGAGATGGGAAACATCAGATAGTCGTGCATCATGCTAACCGGCATGGCATGGCATCGTCTCTTCGCATGATTGACTGGTTATATCCTATATCTGATATTCTCGTACTATCGCTAAACTAAGCCTAGTTGATATTCTTCCACGGACGTTGCAATACAATAACGGCAACAGCACGAAATTAATAACGCATTCGTTATTGGAGGCTCTCCGTCTTGAAAAACGACACCTATTTATTGCTAAGAAGATACGACTAAACCCGTGTGGTTATGGTACTTGAAATTATGAGGTATGAATGTACCTTACTATACCTACATAAGTTACCAAGGTACATGTAGTTTCTTTTATAAGCGGGCCTAGTTTCTCCTACTAGTGTACCTAAGTGATTCAAGCACATAAGGGTAAGAGCGATATGTAGCTCATACTTACCTGGTATTATCATTAGGTACCTACCTTGACTTTCCTACCTCTTCTATCTACATCTGTTTAGTACAAGTACTTCTTCGACAGGTTATATAAGCCTATACTTATAAGTAGTCTTTGTACCTACATATTATTATAGGTAAGGTAGGTTCTTTCGCATAGCATCAGCCACTTGTCACAACTTGCCCGCAACGCCCGCACCACGAATGGCCAGGGGTAGCCCTTAATAGGTGGATAGCGTACCTTAGGTACCTAACATACTACATAGGTAGCGTTACTTGCTAAGTGATAAAAGGTCTAGCATTTTTGTTTCTTATTTTTACATAGAAATCCTCGATCGCGATCGCCACTGGAAAAAGTGTCTTCGAATCGCCGTTCCAACGTGTTCCAAAACCTTATCCACAGCACAGCCCAACTCTCTCAACTGGAAAATCCTGTTCTTTCATCCCACTTTTTTCCCATCTCTCAACGGCATTTCAAGATTGCCATTCATTTTGACCTTAGCCTTCTCTATACCTTTTTCTATATTCCCACCCTTCAAAAATTAGAACAAGAAGGAAAGAAAAAAAAAAAAGGAAGAGGAGAAAAAGGATTAACTAACAGAAAGTAAAGGTCGTTAAACTCTACCTATACTTATCTACGCCACGCTTATCCCCCTACCGATTTATACAGTAAACTTAACCTAACTGTACACGGCTATCATCTGAATTTCTGCCCCTCGTTTCCCCCCCCCCTCGTTTCGATAGCTAACAACGCTCCGTCGTCTCACCCTTATTTATTTTTTGATCGCCGTCCAAACTTTCTCACCAACCCCGCCTCCTATAATAAACTATAGCTCGTTATTCGCCATGGCCGAATTCGTACGAGCTCAGATCTTCGGAACGACGTTCGAGATCACTTCTAGGTATGCTGGCTTTTCGCGGCACCGTCTACCAACCGAATCCGAATTGACATAATACTCTACAATAGATACTCGGATCTGCAGCCTGTGGGCATGGGTGCTTTTGGTCTGGTCTGGTACGTCATGTTGTTGCCCAACGGCTACAACTGCACCGAACAATTTCGATCCTAGAACTTAACAACTAACTATATTTGAAATTGTTCTCGTGCAGCTCCGCGAAAGATCAGCTCACAAACCAAAATGTCGCTGTCAAGAAGATTATGAAGCCCTTCAGCACTCCCGTCCTAGCTAAGAGGACATATCGAGAGTTAAAGCTACTGAAACACCTCAGGCATGAAAATGTTAGTTCAAGTTGTCTCCCTAGAGAAGATTTATATCATTACTCACGCTAGTCTCTAGGTCATCTCCCTCAACGACATCTTCATCTCGCCCCTTGAAGATATGTATGCACGCCCAGAACAGAGCCTAAAACCTACTACATTGCGCTAACACGCCTACCAGCTACTTCGTCACAGAACTGCTTGGGACAGACCTACACCGACTCCTCACGTCGAGACCTCTAGAAAAGCAGTTCATCCAATATTTCCTTTACCAAATCATGGTGCGTGTACACCTTTCGTTTTTGGCGGGTGAAAGAGGACGAAAGGCTAATGGGTAAAAAATATAGCGAGGTCTGAAGTATGTCCATTCCGCTGGCGTCGTCCATCGCGATCTGAAACCTAGCAATATTTTGGTCAACGAGAACTGCGATCTGAAGATTTGCGATTTTGGCCTTGCCCGAGTTCAAGATCCCCAGATGACCGGATACGTCTCGACAAGATACTACCGTGCCCCGGAGATCATGCTCACTTGGCAGAAATACGACGTGGAAGTCGATATCTGGAGTGCAGGGTGTATTTTTGCCGAAATGCTCGAGGGAAAGCCGTTATTCCCTGGAAAGGACCACGTCAATCAGTTCTCTATCATCACTGAGCTGCTCGGTACTCCTCCAGATGATGTTATCAACACAATTGCTAGCGAGAATGTATGTCGGCGCTCCTATCGCTTGGTGACTTCTACTGACTGAGAGTGTAGACGTTGAGATTTGTTAAGTCTTTGCCAAAACGGGAACGACAACCTCTTAAGAACAAGTTCAAGAACGCTGACCCAGCAGGTTTGTTTTCAAAGTCTATGCGCTATTTTGTAAACATTACTGACAGTTGAGTAGCTGTCGATCTACTTGAACGTATGCTAGTATTCGACCCTAAGAAGCGAGTCACTGCAGCCGACGCGCTAGCACACGAGTACCTTGCTCCTTATCACGACCCTACTGACGAACCTGTTGCTGAGGAGAAATTCGACTGGAGTTTTAACGATGCTGATTTACCTGTAGACACATGGAAGATCATGATGTGAGTATTTTTATAACTCTTGGATTAGCACTCGTCTGGTCGAAATTACGCGTGAGGCGTCGATGACTAACAATTTCGAGGCAACAGGTACTCGGAGATTCTTGACTATCATAACATGGAGTCAAGTGCGGCCGGATTTGAGGATCATTTCAACGGCCAATAGAGAGCGTTACAGTTCTCAGAGCGGTTCTACAGGCGGCAAGCATAGTTTACGGCGACGATCCTACGGTTAAAGGTAATTCGCATACAACCCAAAACTCGAATCTTGTTCTAGCGTTTCGAGACAGTGTTATTGGCTTGGACTGCGCCATGAAAAATCTCCTTCGAGGGAGAAGGGGGATTTGCCATCAGCGAGGTGTATACGACGGGAATATATGAGGATATATGCATTCGGCTGCTGATGGACAATGAGCAGCGAGGCTCCACGCGGTGGTAATATAAAGCGTAACACGGGGGTCAAGGGGAGGGCACACGCGCTAGCTGTGGGATGGGCATTCTCCTTTTCTCGGGATTGGACATGTGAGGGAGGGGAGAATGCGCAAGCTTACATGTAGCGTCAAAAGCAATTCTTGACGCCGCGAGGCGACGAAGTAACAATGAAGCATTCAAAGGCGCGAGGGACAGTTAGCCAGGAGCTTGGGCCTTTTTTTTTTTTTTTTCAATCAATAAGAGACAGACCGACCGACCTTTTTTCGAATATGAGGCCGAACGAATAGATACTCCCGGTATGGATATGATAAAAGGGATAAAATAATAGAAAGCTTTAGCCCCAACGTAAATATATCGGCTTCATCGGTGATGTTACATGGTGTGATGGTTTGTTTTAGATAGGCTGTTTCTTAGGGGTATGTTGAGGTCCTTGGAAAAGGGATGGAGTTTCTGCGCAAGCCATTTTTAGGTTTATAATAAGGGGGTAGGGGATTAGATGGTAGTGTATGGTGATGGGTGCTTTACCGGTGTATTTCTACTGGGCAGTGTCTTGGGAGTTGGGAATTAACGTGGAATGAGGAGGACCTACTTGCTTGTTTTGTTTTGACGGGTCTCTGTGGTAGGTGGTGTTTCTGGAAAGAAGTCATCGATAGGGGATGTATATAGATGAATGGTCTTAGTGGAGAGGGGATATATTAGATTGAAGAGAGGGTGATGTTAGATAGATAGGCGGTGGATAGTTGGTTAGTGGGGATATGTTGAGAGAGATATGTCTACGTGTATCATGTATCTAGTCCGGGTTTCTTTTAGATGATATTAGTCTATTGATGGGTAACTAAACTATAGCAATGATAGAGTGTTTTCTTTGGTAGGATTGTGAAGGGGCCATAATTCGTGGGCTAGCAATTTGTTCTTTATCTGCTACGAGGTATATAGATCATATAAGGCGAATATTATATTCTTCGCCTCTCTACGAGCTGGTCACTTGGACAACCATGTTGAATCTTTCTTACGAGAGACACTCTAAGCGGGAAAACTCTTGAGGCTATCGCTAAGTGCTTCATAGTTTTGGCTCTCGTTAGCGTCCAAGTCAAGATGGAAATCTTTAGTCTCTCCATAGGGCTATTTGCTTCTTCAGAGTAGACTCTGTGGTAAGTAGTATAATATATGCCTCTATGTTCGGTAGTATTTAAATATCCACCTCTGGGGTTATACAGCTTAAAAGGGGTTATCCGGTCGTTTTCGTGCAGAACCAAGCCGTTGCCCATTAAGGGTGGGCTGTGAAGCGTGTTACTAGGTACTGACCGTGTGTCACTGACTACATATTCTCGGAATCGAAACTACCTAGGTAAGTAGACTCTAAAGTTGCTTAGAAGTACTAGAAGTTAAGATAGTTTCACTGAGAACGCATGTTTTACTCTGGCCTTGTGTATCGACGAAGAAATTCAGCCGGGGAGAATATATAGTTGCTGTATCGATCAAAGCGCAATGAAACTGTTTCATCTGCCTGGTATGATAACCATAGTCAGGGGTAGGCCAATCTGAGTTCCCCCTGATTGAGATGCGACTTACAAAGGCTAGATGATAATGTCAGTTTCAAATTTATAATACTTCGAAGGCCACTCTAATAACAACTTATATACTGTACTCTGTTGCCCATTGTTCAGATCGGTTAGCACGCTCTATACCCTTATGACAATCGATTTTAGGTTATACACATGGTAACGGTCCTATCCCCATGGAATACGTCATAAAATGTAGCACTCATATCTTCATTAAAACCAGGCACACCAATGCTGCGGTTGCCAGATTAGGAAACAGTCAGGACCAAATTATGCATCAGACTGGCCTGTTTTAAGGAGCTCAAGGAGTAAAAAAAAGAGAGAGACCCCCTCACCAAAGCTGGGGAATCTATTCCCGAGGTAGGACCTGAACTCATATCGGTTATGTCTGACTGCAGTAAGTGATGCAAGGATGTATGTGTATACATATTCAATGCTGATATCCGGATCCAGCTCCTGTCTCCTTTACTGGCGGTATTCGTTACTGGTCCTTCATGTGATCAGAACCGTTACTCAAGAGATTCTGGGCGACTAACTCAGGCGAATTCTCAAGCTGCATATCCGGGTTTTGTGATGTAATCTGATGAGAATACAATCTTTAGCTGAGGGATGTCTTGCTTTAGCGTGGGGGTGAAAGGAAAAGGGGGGGCCGTGGGCCGCTAGTATATTGCTTCTAATAATGAGGTAGATGGTCAATATTCAGTAGAGAATTGAAACTACGATGGCGGTTATAGCATATCTGGTTTGAAGTACGTTATACACAAACTAATTGGCACCTGAGAAAAGTAAAAGATGTAGTAAACGTCTGCCTGTACATTGACTAAGGTATTAGAATATTAGAGCTTGAGTACGACGATCTATACCTAAAGGTTTGCTAGGCAACTAGGATTCGAAGGAATGTTAGGAGAATTCTACTCAACTACCGTCAAAGAAATATATGCGCGTTGTATATTAAAACAAGAGGATCAGATAGACTGGTGGCTATAGATGTAGGGATTTAAGGGTCAGGGGCGGGCTGCATTAATTCACAGCATAGCTAACGTTCAACTTGATCCTGTCTACTAGGTATATCTATAGATAAAATGACTAGCTTAGCTACTAGTATGAAAGTAGCTCTCATAACATGATATAGTACGTTAAGTAGGCAGTTATCGTGTTGTCGTTTCATAGAAACAAGTTGTTCCCATATCCAATACCGAGGTATCCTTTTTTACTAACCATGTTTCTATGGCGGTTAATCTATTCTTAGATACCTAATCTGGTGATTATAACCACAGTTAGCCTAGCTCTACCGCAGTTCCAAGTAGTTAAGCGAGCGCTTTCTAGCACATGTGAATACGAACGTGCATATTTGCCGCGAAGCAAAAAAAAAAAATCATTAAGGTTCGGGATAAGCCGTGCTTCTAGAACATATCCCAGATCGTCCAGGAAGAAAAATTTCTGCTTCGAGTTTCGTGTTCTGTCGGTGTTCTGGATCGAATTAAGCCTACATCGGTTTGACCTACCTATTCCGTGACCGACTCATTTTGATTCCGTAATCGATATACATACGCCAGACGTTGGGTATATATGGAACATGAAGAACCTGACCATGGTGTTGAATCACCTGGTCGTACATCTAGTTGTCTCAGACGATTTTTGACGCAGTCACTCAAACTGGAGTACACATTAGTAAGTCCAGATGTGGAAAAGACAAGGGAGCACGTATGACAAAAACGTTCATCGTCCAAGCGTGAGGAGAAGTCTTAGCTACCTAATGTATAAAGTTAGATAATAAATATGGTTAGCTGTATATTAAAAGGCAGATATGTACGGCAACGCCTGTATTGTAATAGACCTCTGTGGCTTTCTATCCACTTAATTACGGGATACCCCTAAACCATACGACACCTCGGTGAAGATATGGTCTCAGCCTTCAAGACGGCATGGAAAAGTATTGCTCAAGACACAGTGTATATAACTCGAATTTTGGATGAATCGTTATACAACCGTTGCCAGAGAATAGCGATACTTACATCGTCACCGAAATCTAGATGATCCTTGATATTCCGGGAAAATCTTAATCGGTTTAAAGTTGATCTAGCGGTCAGCCTCCAAAGACGATGTCACTATGGTTCCTGGCTACGGGAATGAGATACCGGCCTTACGCCAACTGCGGTGGTTTCCATCGGAGTAGGTAAGGAGTAGATCCGATACATTTCGATTCGGCCACATCGTTCGGCCGGTGCCAAGACCTAGGCTTTTCGATATATCATTTCCACAAAACCGTCGACTGCGTGCTTACGGGCTTCGGCATTCTTGTACATGAAATATTCGCTACCAAAACTACCTTTGTAGATCTCGGACGCTGAAGAGAAATGATGGCGTCAGAGATGTTTCTAAGCGGTCGTCATCGCTGTCTCGTTCGGATTTCATGCAGGAGGTTAGGAGGTACCATAGGGGAAGATCTCTGCTACCCACGGGTGGTGGATGGATAGTCACCAAGATCTCATCCGTCCGAGCAGGGCTATGGTAGGAAAGGGGAACGTCTGTCGGGATGCCGATCATGAGCCTCACTTTAGACTCTATCCGCAAATCAGTTCCCGAGTCGTAACTGGACGTAAGCTAGGCACGTGGAGTTACAGAATTTCCTCAACGTTATGCGGTTTGTCAGCACCATTACTCGTCTTTCCTTGGCGGGGAGGACATATGCGATGGAACTGCAGACGGGCCCTGCTGGGTATAATGCTGCCCCTAATGGGGGACAAAACTGGTTATAGTAGGTGATAGCGATGTCCGTTGAGTTACTCCTGGCTTGCTGGAGTTGTAACTCTTATTAAATAGAAACTGCCGGGAAATAGAAAATGAACGATACTTCTATAGCCGTTATGATAGATGGAAGAAACGGACGAACTTACTTACCCTCCACTACGGATTGTCCGATAATTCTTTTACGCCGAGACTAGAGAGCGCACCTATCGTGGCCCGACTTCACTTGTCCGACCTTCCCACACTCAGCTGCCACCTCAAATAATAAGAGACTGCCATATTGGTGTGCTGAGCTGTCTATCATGCACTCCAGTTTTTTCGTTGTGCGACTCGTCCCCTTCCCCGACTATCCCTTTTCGTCGACTTGCAGCCGGACTCCCTGCCAACTTACCTGTGGCTGAAGTCTTTGCCTCTCTTCTGTTTGCCTCTTACTACCGCTTCCGCCCGCCCCCTTGACGGCGCCAACAAATCATATTTCCGCCAATTGATCAGCTGCCAAAACGGCCGCCTCGAGCAATGGATCTATACATATGGACCATGAGGGGATCCATGGCGGGAGTCCGGCAGGCAGGTCATCGACTTGAAGTTGGCTGGGATGCCGAGAGGAATTTGACTGAGCCGAATGGGCAATTCCGACACTTCCGTGCGTCTCTTCCTCAGCTTCCAGAAGCTTTCCCAAACGTGCCGCTGCGACACGACCCTCCACGGGAGCTTTTTCTGCCTTCTAGCCAAAGTGAACACCTGCGGGGTTACTTGCAGAATGCACTATACTCGATTTATGCTATGGTTTATGTATGTAGATGTAACATACCTGGCTTACTTGTACCATGGCTCTCGTATTGTAGTGAGATGCGCGTAGTCGCCGCATCGATACTTGCTTCATCTGTGAACACTGATCTTCTAACCATACATCCTTCGTTGTAGGTTGGTACGGAAACTACGGATCTGAGCCCTGTCTAAGTCCTTGGCTACCTACGAACCTTGTCTGCCTAGCCAGATTATAAATGTCACTTTGATCCTGGTTTTCTGAAATTCTGACCTAATTGAATAGCGAGACTAACCGGGGGTTCTGTGACCAAGTTTCAACATTCAAAGTTTTAGGGACGGCGTCGAGCTTTTAGATGATGTGAAGGAATAATACGGCTATTAAGTTGCTAACCGCTTGGAACCACTTTCTTGGTCCAATGCCTCGACCGATCCTTAAAATCAATACGATCACGCAAGCGTCCCACCAGTTTGGACCCTGAGCTTACCGAGCCCACGGGACGCCCTCCATTTGATGACGGCAATGATCTGACGGTCTTGGGGTTTCGTGCTCTGCAATCTAAGTAAGGATGGCAAAAAATGGGGGGCGCGGGGGCAAAGTAAAGAGCTATTGCCAATGAATAGATATTTCTTGAGGTGTCAGCTGTTGGCGTAGTGGCTAGGCGGTTATATAGTTGCTCACGATGTCCCTCTGCATGCTGGTGGGCGGTGCTAGCGTCATCCAGCTGAAAATAACCTTGACCGAGAACAGTTAAGGGTATATTGTGGCCAGGTTTGACCCCAGTTTGGAAGATATTAACGAACACTAAGAACTATTCTGATAGCTCGTGACCACGATGCAGACTTACGAGAATTATAGCCGTATGTTATTTTCTTATGAGTTATGTGATCATATGTTTTTGAGTATTTCGAGCTAATGCATATTACTTTTTCTTCTTCTTCTTGCGATTCGTGACTTTAAATATAGGTAATTAATAGGTACCTCTTAATTCTTGTGAAACAAATGAGAGACTGTCTTATGAGAGATGTGATGGAGATGGAGGGGAAAAAAAGCGTTTTTAGGCTGCATAGTGGAACTTGTGTAGAAACCCAATGCATCCCGTGCATAATGATCCACGCGTTAATGCATTATGTAGCAGATGCTCCCAGCTAAATCTTGCCAAGACCTGGAGAAATCGACCAATCAATCGGCTTGACCCCAGTCCCCACAAACCGACCCTTCCTCTCTTGAGATTTTAGACTTTGATCCGCCAGTAGATTATTGTCCTGGGGTTCCCTGGTTTTGAAGCCACCGCGAATCCCATGTTCATGTACCTATATTATATCTAATGCAATATGTAAATATGTATGAAACATTTATTCGGCGCAACCCGATGAGTTCAACTTTTACGTACCTTGAATGACATTACTATTTGTCAATGATTTTTCAAGCCGTTCAAGCCGTTTTAACCCATGCCAGACCTATAGAATAATTTTATAATATCCTAAAGCGGTACCTTGCATCTATTATACTCACACATATATGTACCTCATGTATATCAGGAATCACACTGCTACATACAGTCATCCCACTCTGCAGATACGTATATATAAATATATCATATATTAGGCTGCGGGGCTAACGGTAAAAAAGCTACGTCTACTACCACGTAGGTACCTTTATGATGTAGGTAAGACGACATGAGCAGCAAGGGACCATGGCACATTTATCCCGTGGCTTCGTAGATAATTCGTAACCACTGGCGCTAGTGATTTGGTTGTTTTCCGAATGGAGGGGTCCACGCGACTGGATCATACATCTAATATACCCACGGAGTATTCAACAAAGCGGTAAGTCACTAATACATAAGTCAAGACTTTTGTTTTTAGATCTCGAGAATGGTACAGTACCCGTCAGGATTCTAAACATCCGACCTTTTACCGGGGCTTCGCCCCTAAGGTCAGGGACTTTTAGATGGAAACGTACTTTTAGATGGAAATTTCTGTAGCTACTTTATTTAGTATGGGTCCCGCACCTAAAATCCAAGTACCATCGGAATAATGAAATATCACATTAGTTACAAATCCAAACCCTTCATTATTTACATTTGCCAATCTTAACATCATCAAATACGTTGATTTTAACATCTAAATCAGTCACCCACAACTGACTTAAATCCCCAAAACCACGTAATCTATTTATATTACAAGGTCTTTTACCCTTAATCAATTAACAAAGGCATCAAAAGGTGTATTGTGTGTAAATGAAGCATTTGTAAATATTACTATAAATAACGGACTTTGTCCTGGATAATCAAGTAAAATGAGGGGTTTATTACATAATATGGAGTTAAGGTATTAGACACTTGCATGTAAAATAGACTATTCATTTCAAACGAGATACAAAATTTTGTATGAGAAACGCTAGTAAAATTTTGTATTGAAATTTCCATCTAAAAGTACGTTTCCATTTAAAAGTCCCTGACCTTAGGGGCGAAGCCCCGGTAAAAGGTCGGATGTTTAGAATCCTGACGGGTAGATGGTACTAGGCAAGTAAATAACTTAGTTATGGGCTTAGGAGTTAGGACTAACTGGTAACAGTCCATACGCAATCAAATATAAGACTTGAATTATAGATTCTGTCTTCATAGATTCTATCTTTGAGTTAAATAAAGACTAACTAGCAATCTCTGAGTTAGCTTGTTGTAAGTGTACATCCCACCTGGCCGGAGTCGAAGGCCCGTCTTACCTCGCTTGCCATAGTCGCTAACCTATAAGAAGAGTTCTAACATCAACCGATCCTATCAGTGTTGTTCCAATTGGTTGATTCTCTTCTCTTAGTTGTGAATTTCCTCTATAGTAAAAATGAGGGGGAATGTCTTCAAAGTTTGATATTATCTTATAGAGGTAACTGGTAAACACTGCGGACTTTCTTCGCAATTGGAGACGTTAATGGTAACTTAGTAACGAATAACTCAGACTTCAACGTATGCTTCTATAACCAACACTAAAAGAAATGATTGATAGGTTCGGGGTAGCTTGTGTGTATGCATACATGTCATATTTTTCTGACTCTCGTGTGCCGTTTGCCCCCAAAATACGATTATACGATCGAATGGAGAGAGGCATACAAGCGTCATGTGTATACTTACATATAACGATGCATGCATTTATTAGACGCAGGTGGTTGTCTTGGCTTCGTACAGGGGACTGCACTCCACAGTTCGGGCGAGCCATCAGCATCCTTCCTATGTACAAGGTATCCTAGTTGGATTATCCCAGTTAGAAATAGTCATATGTGCTCAAGTATTAGCAGCTATTAAGAATGAGGACCCCCACCTCGATTTTCTGCCTTCTCCCACACTTCCATACTACTGCTATCCTATTCTTTGGGTCTTTTAGTTGTTATTTTAGCAATTTGACCCTCCGCCGCTACGACTCCCCTTTTCAGCCGCTTCACCCGATTCACCATTACACGAGTGTTTCCTATTGTCTATTTCTCCTCAATCGATTTTAACCGCTAGTTTGTAGCAAATACCGATCAATACCGGTCAGACTCGGGTCGTTCGGGGGGGCAACTTCAGACTAAAGGATTTACAGTACTGCATTTGTCGGTATTGTTGGAGATGATTCGTACATGATAATTTGTAAGAAGCTGTCATCTAGTTTGGTATGTTTCATATGCATCTATTTCATTAGCTTAGTTGGTACCCTTCCTACATTGTCCTACCAACCTATCGTCCTACTTGTCCGACGGTTTCGCGTGCGACTTAGACACACGGTTTCGGACCAAGTTCTGGTGCCGCATTATTATCTTCGCCGACCTCTTCCCGCTCAACAACACACACTTATTCTTTCTCCCCCGACAATAGCCCTCTACCCTGTCTTCCTGTTCATACGCGAACCAGTCAAGACCCCTTGTCAAGTGTCATGTCTTCGCAACAACGTGCAGCCCGAGACTTTTCTTTTCTGCAATGGAACCCTAAGCAAGTAGGTACTCGAGCGCGGATAGATTCTCTCTTCGCCTCTACCATATATAAGCGTCTTCCTGGTTCACGTACCTAACCGATCTTTACTTTTGAGGATTCTGTATTTCGTATATACCTGACCTGTCCGTCCACTACCGAGTAGCATATGTGTTTCGATATATGAGCTATGTATGTGTTTGTTAGTTGGTATATATATATATATATATATATATCTACCTACATACCTAACCTACATACCACATACATAGGTGCATATAGCGAGCGTACAGCACTTAGTAGTTTGTGGCAGGTTTTCAAATTCAGTTATTGTCTTTTTTTTAAAAGGATATCTATTAGTAATAGTAGTTCTATTTTAACTGAGTATAGGTAGTTCCGACTTTAGTATTTGTCCCGATCGATTTTATTATATAAACTCTTAACCAATCCCGAACGGCGCATAGTGTGCTCCGTGCTGCTATTTACTATTTTGTAGCTAATTGGCCTTCCCGCTCGTCGTTTCCCTGCATCTACAAATCAAGACTCCCCCATGTCTTGTCACTGGACTCCAGTCTACTCCGGGACCCTCCCCCTACCTGCATGTACTTACTTGGGTATCCGAAGTATTGTACTCTAACCTATTAGATCATGTACCTCACTACGCACTTTATACCTAATTTGGTACTTTCCTTCGTCTTCGGTGTTACATCCTTCCTCGAAAATTCCCACTTAATTGCATCGCACCTGAACCCCGCCCAGACGCGCTAGCTTCGTTAAGGTAACTACCAGTACCTAGCCACCTACGAGGATAGGCTGCTAGGTGTGTACTGGGCTCCTTAAAAGAGCGCCTTCCGTTCCATGGGCAATTTACCGCAATGGGCGGCATTTACAAATTTCGAACTCTCTATCCCGTCCTTAGACGTGGGACCCCCCCAGAACTAAAAGACTAATCATCTTCCTCCCGACCTAGGCATTATAGGTAAATCCAGATATAATCTTATGTTCATGTCTTTCTGGCTCGAACATCGCGTGTCCCTCCTTCGCATCGAATCAGTTCCAGCTCCGTCTCTCGCTTACTACCCGGCGATCGATTCCTTCAAGAAGATATAATTCCCCCTCGGTACATAATTCCTTGATTTGGACTGTTATGTGGTAACCGCACCATAATTCTTTAATTTGGGCCATGTTGTTTGTTTCGAGGTCATCTTAAATCATCGTCACTGTTAGCTCTTAGCGCAGCCGATTATTCAAGGGAAATCAAGTTGCTCTTCGTTTGCTTGTCCCTCTCTCCCTTTGCGCGCTTGCACGCTTGCAGTAGTTTGGGTCTTCCGTTGTAACACATTTAGATCGTCCGACTGTGGCACCAACGGGCGTCTTGGAGTGGCTTCTTAATCCAATACTTTACTACTTAGGACTGCACATAGAGAAGAGGTAGAGAGAAGGTGTGCGCGTGCGACAAAGCGTTACTGGCCAATTATCATTCTGCTCGAGGTGCGACAGGAAGCTCCCCACGAGGGGTGCGACAACATTCGCCGCGAGCGGCCCGGTATTGAAGCGCTACGATTCTTTAGCAAGACCATGATGCTTTAATGGAACATGACTTCTGTTCTCCCCGCACTGCTTAGAGACGTTAAACCATCTATACCTTTCGTGCGATCGAGCCCCATCATGACCGAGGTCCAGGAGCCGACGCCGCCTCAGAATATCCAGCATGAAGATGACCCGCAGCGAGGGCGTCGCCGAAGCCGCTCTCCTGACAAGGATATCGATGGCAATGAGAGTGACCAGGCAGGCGACGGTGACACCAAAAACGGAAATTCATCAAACTCGGATGGTCCCGTAAGAAAGCGGAGACGGAGTCGCAAAGGTTTGGATAAGAAATTCGAATGTCCTACTGAGGGATGCGGTAAGAGTTATTCAAGGGCTGAACATCTGTGAGTTTTTATTAAAATACTAATTCTTAAATATACTTGCTCTACTGACTAGGTGGAATTTGAAAAAGTTATCGGCACCAATTGAATCATTCGCCGAAACAAATATATAGATGCGACTTTCAGGATTGTAAGCGCCAGTTCGTCCGACTCGACTTGTGTAACCGTCATAAAGATCGCCATACTGCGAAAGGGTCTGCGCTGAATCGGAAAGATTCTTTGATTAGCCAGTCTTCTCCCGTCGACAACGTAAGACCTCCGTACCCTACGCCTAGTGCCGTTTCCCCCGATTCCGATAGACTCGGGCCAAGCTATACTCAAGGACGCGGAGCTCACTATGAATACCAGTCACCAAAAGATACTATCGGCACCCCTTATACTCCGATATCAAATACACCACCCGCGAACTTTTCTCATGTCGGTCATCCAAACGGAGTTGACGGTTATATGCATCATGAGCAGGGTTATTCTGCTCCTCATGGTGCGCGACATCCGCACCACTCCCCTTCAGGCCCTCCACGACCGACAATCCAAACCGGCGTCGGTGCCCCTTACGGCGTTTTATCGCCAGTTCCCACGCAACACGGTAGCTATCATGGGCATCTCGCTAATACCCCTCAGTCTGCCCCAACGATGCCATACGTCACCCAGCAAAATTTAACACCTTTTACCTTACCCCCTTCAGATTTTGCGACAACAACTGCTGGTAACATGCCAAGGGAATCTGGGCAAGCTTATGCACCACAAAATTCTAACGATTATGATCATTCGCATTCTCAATCGAATGGTGAAATGGTGCTGCTGGATCAGATGGCAACGCAAACTACCATTCCAATTTTTGGTAGTGACGGCGTCTTGAATAAGTCCCCATACGTTGCTATTCCCGAAGACTTTTTTGCGTATCTCTTTAATACCAATGATCCTAACGGGTCACCACAGGTGGGCCATGTAATGCCACCAAATCAATACGCTAAGTACGTATCAATGGCTAATTTTAAATTCTGTATTATTCCTCGAACTAACATAATTGTATTTAGCTATGCGGAGCATCAATATGGCATGCCGTATTACGAAAGTGCATCTCTGGGATATTTTCCGCCGTCTAACCAACCACAGCAGGTCATGGCTGTCACAAATCTTCTTGACCCGAACCTCCCGGAGTCGCTCTTATCTGAAGAAAAGAGCCAAGAGATTTTTGACTTTATTAAAGAGAGGTTCCACGAGAACGATCATGCGCCAGTGGAGCGCCAACGAGAAAGCATATTAGAAGGTGATAGGAGTGATGAGAACCATATGTTAAGCCGAAAGATGATGCAGCAGTATATAGGTTCTTACTGGGTTCACTTCAGCGATCAGATACCCATTCTCCACAAACCGACGTTTTCGCCAGATAGGACGCCGAATTTGTTGTTAATAGCAGTGATGGCAATAGGTGCTGCCTGTCTAGATAGAACGCACGGGCCGAAGGTCATCATGGCTGGATCTCAACTCTCTAACTTCCTTGCGTGGCACCTAAGGTGGGAAATATTCATGGACGTGAATTGCCGACCGCCGGCGAAGATCTGGGCCTTTCAGACTCTGTTATTATTGGAGCTTTATGAGAAGATGTACTCAACAAGGGAGCTTCATGAACGAGCACACATCCACCATGCGACTACCATTACGCTTATGCGGAGAGGGAGGGCTCTAATTGGGAAATCTGCTCTCGACTCACCGCCAAATCCACGAGATGAGAAATCGGGAGCAAATAGTTCTCGGCATTCTTCTACTTCGGGGCTCGCGCATACGCCGGATGAGTGGTGGAACCACTGGATAACGAACGAGACTACCAGACGTGCAGCGTTTGCGGCGTTTCTTATCGATTCGATTCATGCTACGATGTTTGGGCATTCGACCGTGATGGTGGCACACGAAATGCGTTTGCCCCTCCCTTGTGACGATCAGCTATGGAAGGCTACAAGCGGCGCTGAGGTTGGTAGGATCGAGGCGAATCTCATGTCTAATGGGATTAAACCCATCTCATTCCTCGAAGGACTCAAGCGGACTCTTGCGGGGCATGAAGTACAGACGAATCCTTTCGGCCGACAGATCCTCATGGCAGGTTTGCTAAGCGTGAGTTGGCATATGAACCAACGTGACCTGCAAGTCAGCTCGCTCGGCGGCGGCGTGCAACAAGCGCTTGGGGGTCGTGACAAATGGCGATCAACACTTACGAAAGCGTTCGACTCGTGGAAGACAGACTTCGACAAGTCGCTACAACGCGCTGATACGGTGGTCGATCCGTATAGCTACGACAAGCGGAACGAAGCTAATGTGGTATTCGAAAGTAGGACAGTGTTACATCATCTAGCACATATGGCAATGCACGTGGACATCGTCGACTGTCAGATATTTGCTCGCGCCAAACGCCTGCTTGGTAGGGCGATCGGTACACAAGATTTAAATAGCGCGCAGCGTCGAATGAAGGACCTCTGGGCGCCGTCTGCAAAAGCTCGCGATGCCACATTTTACGCTGCTAAATTCCTATGCTCAGTTCTGCTCCCTGAAAATGCAGGATCGCCTTCGGAGGGTTATAGCCACCAATCGGGTATCTTGATGTATCTAGCCAGAGACGACGTCCTCCTGAACCGGCCATGGGTGCTCTACTTCGCAGCATTGGTTGTATGGTGTTACGGTTTCGCGCTGGAGGGCCCCTGTCCCGGAGTTCCCATTCCGAATACTACCGAGGAGAAAATGAGCCAGATGCGCGAGTACCTATTGAGAGTTGGTTCGGTGGCTTCGCCGGAAGATCTCAAGGGCATGAGGGGTGTCAACAACAACAGTACTCTACTCATAGTTCTTAAGGACTCGTTTGAATCGACGCGGTGGGAGCTACTGCACGAAGGAGCAACACTACTGAGCAATTGTATCCAGCTCAACAGTGGTGCAACCGTGGTCTAGCGAAGCCTATTACAAATAAAACACGAAAAAGAAACTCATTCCCTAAGAAGGAAGAAACATGGAATATACGGGAGCATGATGAACGAGAATCTGAGGATGGCTAACTGATGTATGAGGAGGAACGGATTACGGACAAGCGATATCGAAAACATTTCTTAACGAAGATCATAGCGTCTACCAGGGGGTATCTGGACCCTTGAACTTTTTTACTATTGTAACTATGCAAAAACAGCGACTTCGCATCATATACCCAACACGACGTAACGGTGTCGCACAACCACATCGCTGTCGCATTCGTGTGATATTTACTGTTGTTCGATACGTATATACACGATCTACCAAAAACTGGCGAAATTTATTCGAATATTCGTTACAAAGCATGCGGAGGCATACTCATCATCATTTTGAATATGGGGGAGTTTTCATCTTGATATTCTGCAGTCTAAGTGCCGACATGTTCAGTTTAGCAATTAGTGCCTGAAGGAGGTCAAATAGTGTAGAATCCTTCGGGTATTACACGTACGTTAACACCGTCTAGAAAGAAGCACGAGTGTTGAATTTATAATACTTCTGCCAAGGCTAGAATTCTTATTGCATTTTATCGTGAGTTGTTGGGACTATACTACACGCCTTTAGGTAGTATGAGCTAGGTGTTATACCTACCAGCTAGAAATGCAGAACGTGGGGGTTTAATACCCCGTATAAACTAGTAACCTAGAAATGTAGTTTGGGTATATCCTTGTTAGAGAATGTGACACTAGGAGATATGTATCCATTTTTACCTTGTATTATGTAGGTAGGTACCTACATACGGGTCTGGTAAGGTAGTAGCTGTTGCAAAATGAGGCCCTGGCTGCCGGCTAATTGAGTACGGCTAGATAGATGACGGGAAGTCCGGGGGTTCCATAGATACAAGTATACATCTAAATTTATGAAGTCATATGTCGACAGTGATATGTACATGTAGGAAAGCGATATCTAAGCTTAAGTGGGTAAGAGCTGGACTTTTAGAATTGCCTAGGTTTAAATAATAGAAATGGCGCAATGGGTTATTCGTAGAAGGAACGCTCTTACATTAAATCCGAGGACTTACATATGTATAAGGTTATAATTATTAATCCCGAGGTAGGACTAGTTTACGTGCAGCAATTCCCAATCGTACCTAAAAGTAATCATCCAACTCTCCACCTCTTTACCTCTTTACCTTCATCGAACCCCGGTCAGCAAAACTTCTAACGAGCCATCATTGCAACCTTGATAGGAGAAACGAGAGTGCGAGAGGGATTGCCTCTCTCGCCCTCTAGTATATGTCAGAAAGATGGTCCTTTTAACTGAACTTCCGCCTGAGATCGTGCAACATGTTCTCGGCTATATTGAACCCTCCGACTTAGGATGGGTCCCCCGCGTTTGCAAGAATCTCTATCATATTGTCAATGGGAATACCTCACTTTTCAGAATTGTTTATCTTAACAATTATGATAATCCTCTAAATAAGCCCGTCGTGAATTGGACACAGGCAGTTCACGATATCGTCCGTTTACAGGGTATAGGTCGAAGAGATCGTGTCCAAGATAAGGTACGATACTTCTCGAACCTCATCTGCTTGCATTTACTATGCCTAGCTGGCTCGCGATTCAAAATCGTTCAATGTCTAACTCTTTCCTACGTAGAAGAACGAACTCTCCTTCGTTTATGACACTGTCAAGTCTTTCCTTCAGAATGCTGCCACCGATACTGACCGATTCCCGTTAACAACTTATCTGACATCCCGTAACACTGAAATACTACGCTCCATATTCGAAGAAGAGACTAACCAATCTGCCTTCTTGTGCCGGTCTACCATCTTCGGGCGCGCCCGCAAGGAATGCATCTGTTCGGATAACCACATCTCATCCGTACAGGGGGACCACCAGAAGAGCGCACATTTACACTGCCTTTTTGGAATGCCGATTTTGTATGCGCGGCCAGAGTCCCATCAGACGAGAGAAAGCAAGATGAGCCCGTATGCCTGCTCTGTGGTATACGACTTAAGACGATATACAGAAAACACGAAATGGGGCCCGTTTATGGATGACGATACAGACCGGGTGGACTGGGAGAAAGCTGAAGCTATCATGATCGTGATCGGATCGAACCTTCGAAGGCTTGGCCTTGCGAGGTTTCCACTATGTAGGAGCTTTTGGGACTCGCCTTTCGCAGGAGCATGGCCCCAAAGCTATATACCACATCCTATCTCGCGGAAGCCAGATTCTTTGGAAGTCCCGGATCCACTGGAACTTCAGGACCCATATGGAGTTACAGGGACTTGGCTACGCATAGTATGCTTCCTAGACTATACAGACTTTCATATATATAACTTCGCTGAAGGCGCACAACTTCCACGGAATATCCCTCGACCTGCTCTCGATGTTGGCCAGGCCACGCGCCTAATCCTTATGAGGATTCGCGTAACTAGTATCGAGCCCCCCGGACCCGAGGACGGACAAGAACTACCAGTTGTACATTTCAAGGGAATTTCCCAGTCGCTCGACGATAGCTATGATGATAATGCCAATTCAGACTTGAGAGGTATGAAAGGTACGCTCCCCTTTTCATCTCCAGGACATCTGAATTTGCTAATAAGTGTTTGGAGAGAAAGGCACCGTTCGCTTGACTCGTGAAGGTGAGGTACACTGGACAACCTTCTCGATTTTTAACGGTGAAGAGAGATGGCGTAGTGAGAGTGTCCAGATTGGTGGTGTCAAGAGCTCCAAGGGGGTATTGGGTCATTGGTTTGATAAGTAAGTCAATTGGATCTTAGCTGCTATTACTTGTTAAGTATCTATGTGTCGTGTGTATGCTAAATATATTCCTAGGGATTTCGATCCACATGGCCCAGCTGGTCCAAGTGCATTTTGGAAGGTTTCGGACGATATCGCAGCAGAATACAGCGAAATTATGCAGAATTTCCTGCCTAGTGTCCATGATACCTCCTTCGATAAGCTAGGCGACGAGGATGAATTTGACCGGCCGGCCTACCGGTCAGACGATGATGAAGATGAGGAAGATGAGCCTGGACTTGAGTTGGAAATCACGGGTATCTCTTGGGTGACTTGGACGGATAACTAGATTTTTTTCGTGCAGTCTCTTTTATATTATTGTCCTATTTCTAAGCTCGGTTTAGTTAGAATTTAGAGAGATATTCTGTGCTTTACAACAATTCGTTCTTTTTTTGATGCTCAAGTATGTATCATGACTATTATTTCTATGGCTATAAATTATACATATTGTACGGAATAGGAACAATTCATATAGGAGGCGGGATGGATACTATCGAGGTATTTAGGTACCTAATGTCTATAGTGTATTGGATTAGGTAAGCAAGAATTATGGCCTTAGCTCCTTTCATTTTACGTCAACCTCGGCATCTTGTCGATCTTGTACCGAATAATGTACATATTTGGAATTTGGATTGGATCGTGTCTTGTTAGCTTGTGCATCAATTCACTTTTTAAATAATTCTTACAAAACATGCTCTACCCTTAACAATCAACCAATTTAAACAACTAAGGTGTAGCTTGCGCTAATAATTAATAGTCAGGATGGAATTCGTCACAGCCCTTCGGGGCACCTTCGATGACCAGAAACCATCATTGTTTGAATTACTCTCAGAACAACAGCTCAACTCACTTCTACCACCGACATTACGATACCTTCTTACTGTCGCGACTCATCGATACCCTCGTTACTTACTACGTGTTCTCAACTCATTCGATGAGCTTTACGCGC
Organism: Daldinia childiae; assembly: GCF_008694065.1. Classification (NCBI taxonomy): domain Eukaryota; kingdom Fungi; phylum Ascomycota; class Sordariomycetes; order Xylariales; family Hypoxylaceae; genus Daldinia; species Daldinia childiae. Next base: position 4,281,385 of record NW_022984643.1, read on the forward strand.
TTGCCATGCTCGTTATCGAGCGCCACTATTTACGAACACGCGGCGGTGGCTTTACTGAACACTTTTATGGCCTCAAACGAGAAAAGTCGCTACAGGCAGAAGTCCCTCGTGCTACCGCCCGCGCTCCGGAGCTAGTACGGGAAACTCTTAAGCTGAGTGAGAAGGATATCTGGAAGAATCTGGCTGTTATGGTTGCTCTACCGTACCTAAAGCGGAAGCTGGACGAGAGCCACGAGATCGAAGCCCCAAGAGCCCTCCTAGGTGCAAACTATACCCGCATGCCTACGAATCCGACATTCAAGCAGCGGCTATTACATTATTACAAGTGGTTCATACGTAATATCTATCCGAGCGTACATGCTGCCTACTACTTCAGCATTATTGCCTTCAATCTAGCATATCTATTTGACGGCAGTAAATACCACAATCCATTCTTATGGCTTATCGGTACTAGGATGCGTAGGATGAATGGAGCAGATTTCCAGGCCATTGAGGCTTTGGGCAAGCCAAAGGCGGGAAACCTACCCCTTACGGCTGCCAGTCTCCTTAATCCGAGAGTAATAGGACCGAGGTTGCTAAGTAGCTTGTCAGTCCTACTACCGACTAGCATATTTGCGCTGAAGTTCCTCGAATGGTGGTATGCATCGGACTTTGCGAAGCAGTTGTCAAGGAAGGCTGCCGAGAACCTCGAGCTACCGCCACCTGTCGTATCTGGGTTATCCGCATTAGGAGTCAAGGTATCGCAAAAGAAGGGTCACGACGAGAAGAGTAAGAAGGAAGAAGAGGAACGACCTAAGATATCGTCAGCAGAAGATGCGCCAATTGCTACTCCATCATTGCTCCCTATATTCACTGTACCTGCGCCAGAAGATTCTGAGCTATGCCCCATCTGCGAAGACGAAATCACAACGGCGACGGCTTGCCAGACGGGTGTGGTCTACTGCTATGCCTGCATACATAGGTGGCTCGAAGGTTCACATCAGAGACAGGAGGAGTTTATGGCCGATCAAGCCGGCAAGTGGGAAAGCGGCCAGGGTAGATGTGCCGTAACAGGACGTCGGGTCCTCGGCGGCACGGAGGGTCTTAGACGTATCATGGTTTGATTACGATTTGAGATCTGGGTTATATTGCAGCTGCATGTATCATTGGGTCAGGCACCGGCGTCTGGGGTAGCATCTAAAAAAAGCTACGGGCTGGGGAGAGTATCTGATAAACAACATGAAGTTTTGAGGTATACTATTAATGAACGACATATATTTGTCAAGGCCTATCGCTATGAGACGTCCGTCTAGATGGGCCGGTTTTATTCCAATAAGCTATGGATGCCGACTAGAGCTTCTTATAACGAAGGAGTAATCTCGTTTATTGGTACTGTAGATGGCTCCAGAAGAGCTTTCAATCATTTGCAAAACTCTTCGACAGTCTATAATTGCAATGATGCAAGCAATTCAGATGATAATGGACCGATTACGTTGGTCTAGGCTTGCTTTACTCACCGACAAGGGAGATTAGAGCTACGACGACATATTCCATAAATAGAAGCAGGACGAGATCTAGACTCGGTGCGAAAATAAACACCACGCTTTCGTCGCCGACGCAGCACGTCGGAACGGGCCTAGGAATATATTCGTTACCAAGTCTTTTGATGCAAAACTGTCCACAATGCACGCCCGAGCATTGGGTTGGAAGACTTCTTAGACTGACCCAGTCTCGCGCACCGCAAATTAAAACCTGACATCTGGACTGAGCGAGGCATTCTAGACCAGCTTTGCTATCACGGATACCCTGCTCGCACCGTTTGTCTTTCTTCTTATTACCCGGGGCGCTGGGATGGGTCTGGGTCTGGTGGGAAGATTGGGAGTCTCACCTAACTACTTCAGGGTCCCGGGGCTCCAACAGCCTTTTTTCCCGGGCACGCGATGGGTAACTGGTTAATATGGCTAAAGTGCCCACGCCCTAGCTGCTTGTCGTTGGTTGGCAAGACTGGCGAGAATTAGCGAAGAAAGCTCGCTACCGCTATCTGTTGCTTTGCTTGGATGCGATAGTGGGCGGACAGACGCGCGTGTGTGTACCTAAGGTAAGGTGATGACGATAATATGGAATGGGATGGGATGAAATGGGATGGTATTCTTGATTAGGAGGCGAAATTATCGAAAAGGGCCGGGTTCCATGGACCCCGGCCTAGAATGGCAGTCCTATTTTCGATTTACAGACGTCGATGGCGTTCGAGATTTCTTTTCTAACTTCTCGGAGCTGATCCGTGAGTTGCGCTCCTGGGTTATCTCATGTGATGGATCGGACGAGACGTCTTCTATAAAGACTCGTGTTGTCCGCTTGTTGTTGTTGTTGGAATAGAAGGTCTATATACTCATCAGATAATCAGACAGACAAGCAAAGTCATATATATATATCTACTTATTAATTAGAAGTCCTCGAGCTCTATTTCTATCCCCAACTTCCTCTATATATATATAATACACAAACCCAAACAAACGCACCCTCACACCCATCCACAAAAACCAAGATGCGCACCTCAACCCTGCTCCCCATCTTCGCCAGCCTCGCTGCCGCCGCACCCGCCGCAAACCCCCAACTGACGACGCGAGACGCGCCGTCGCCCCCGCCGCGCATCGTATCAGTATCCTACTCGGGCAGCGGATGTCCGTCGGCGTCGCCGGCGGTGGACCGCACGGGCGGCTTCGACGACATATCGCTGCGGCTGAACTCGTTCGAGGCGCGCACCACGTCCGCGGCCGACTCCTCCGTCAACTGCCAGGCCCACCTGTCGATCGCCGGGTCCGCGGCCGGCTGGCAGGTCGGCGTCAAGGACGTCTACGTCAAGGGCCACTTGGTGCTCGACCCCGGCGCGTCGCTGGATTACTACGTTACGAGCTTTTGGAGCGAGGATGCTGATAAGACTGTATGATATTTTCCCCCGTTTCCTTTCCCTTTGTCGTCTTGTCTTTTCCATTTTTGATTCTTGCGCAATACCAATACCTAGGTACCTTAGGTAGTCAATCGCTAACCATCTCATCCCCCCAACAGGCCACCATCAAGGGCTCCCTAGCCAACAGCGGCACCGGCCGCGTAAACCAAGACGTCACGGCGCACAGCACCGTTCCCGACAACCAGGTCGTGTACTCGCCCTGCACGAGCTCCAAGGGCAACGTCGGCCTGCTCAACGTCAACTTCCGCGTTGCTCTCCAGGCCGACGGCGCGCAGTACGGCTACTTCGGCAAGGACCCTGATACTACTGCCTCTGAGAGCTGGAGCTACGTCTGGCGCCGGTGTTAGATTGCTTATTGTTATTATTATTGTTTTATTCTTCTTCGTTATTCTATAGTTATTTGGACTTTTTGGTTAAAGTTAGTCTCACCGGAGATGAATAGGAGACGCGAAACGAGCGAGCGTTTCTTGTAGGGTGGGTTTAGCGGAAAACATTGACTTTCTGTTCCTTTTGTTTAGCGGCATGGGTTGGGCTTGTATTGGGTGGATTTTGGGGTTATTAAAAATCTGATAGATGATATCAACATATACTTCGTAAATACCTATTTATCTTTGACTTGCGTTTCAAGGTTTTACATCAAAATCTATAATGATATATGTCTCGACACCCCGGAGAGACCACCCGTATGTAGATAGTGACAACAACTTATGAAATTGTCTTATGTTACAATTGCCTTATTTAACAGTGTAAAGTACGTGAATAATAATATACTATTGTTTTAATTACAACACCAATCTCGACCACTCAACCACTAAGCTTATCGTTATGGTCAACAACACAACTACAAGGACCTCTTCTACAACCCGCTAGGTGATACAAAGTTGCCCGGACACCTAATTCTTGGCCGCTTTCCCCTGTGAAATTAGGGTACGACCTATTTGAATCGTTTCATCCATTCCTTGCTGTCGTAGCCAGAATCTAAAAAAAATATTAGTATGACGGCTCTCTAGTTAGGCTTAGAAGAAACTTACAGTTGTTCAGGGGTTCCTCCACCGTGAGTGGATATCTCGCGAGCTTGGTCCTCTAAAGACTCCCGGGTAATCTTTTCCCCAACTCGTGGTGTGGGAGGCAGGGGTTTCTCTGTAGCTTCAGGCCCCAAGCTCTCCTCTAACACCTGTTTCCTTATAGCAAAGCGTTCGGCTCGCTCCTTTTGAAGCCCAGGCGAATCCATCTGCTTTAACGCGTACCGAACTACAAATTGCGCCGTCAAGTACACATGTTCGGAAAGGAGGATGCTTAATAAAAGACCCCAAGCAACAATGTTGGACGGGTCGCCGCTGGGGCCCTCGGAATCACCACTAAAGAGATACACGATTGCGGAGCTTACAAGGCTTCCAAACCAAGATAAGAAGCCGAGTGCATTAAGCCATGGTCCGATTGAGTCGTCTCTCCAAGGAATGGGCCTCTTGCTGTTAACCGCGATTTTCATAGCGTCTGATCGGAGCTCAACCCAGTTATTGATTAAGAAGCAAAGCGGCGTAAGTGGCCAAATCGCAGAGAAGAGTGATAGGTAACCAAATTGAACAACCATCTCTCTGTAATCGACAGTAACGTCGTATATGTCAAGTTGAGCCTCGTTACGAACTCTTTCAAGGAACTCGTGTTCTTCGGGGACGTCGCTGGACACTGAGACCTTACCCTTGGATTGAACTCTCTCGACTTCCTTGAATGCCTTGCGCTTCACGTAGGGAACAACAGCTTCGAGCGCGAAGTTCACAATTTGCGCTGTCACCGTGAAATATATCATCTGCTTCTTTAAACGATCAGGATTGATCTGAAAGCCCTGAGTAGTGATCGACTCCTTGCTGGAGAATTGCTCGGCGGTAATCTTAAAAATATCCAAATATGGCACGAGAAGATTCCCGAAGGGCATGTAAACAAATGCACTCAAGAAAAGGGGAGTATAAGAGGTGATAAAGTTAATGATGAATAACTTTCGAACGAGAGCGGCATGATGATCTATATAGATGTTAACGGGATAGAAACGGAAAAATATTGGGAAAATTCACTCACTGTCTATCGTCTCATAATTTTCCATGTCAGTGAGCTTCTCTGCAAAACTACTAAGAATAGTTGACAGTGCTGGCAGTAATCCCGTGAGTATTATTGTAGGTGTGAAAGTCTAAAAACGCATTAGAAAAAATATTATCCGACTAGGAGGTTCTACAAACCAGGTAAGATTTGAATGGGCCGTTATAGATTTCGGTGAGGAAGATCTCGATAGAGAAACAGAAGACATAGAGAGCCCCAAGTATAGCCAGACAGCCAAATGCAAATGGGATCTGTAACAGCTGCGTCTGCAACCTCTTCATCGGAGGGTAGACTTTCACAGCTTCGCCAGTGACAGGATCTATAGCCTCATGCTCCCATTTAAACTGTGTTCGGGGACGTTGGATCCGAGATACTCCACGAACGCCCCATTGGACAGCGAGATCGACCTCCTTCTTTTTCCACCATTCAAAAAAGGTGATAGACCAGAGGGAGCTAATAATGGCATAAAACCACGAATATTGACCAAGAATAAGCCAAGCGCCGAATCCGAATGCCGCTGGGAATATTAGAAATGCGAAATAGGATTGCATAAACGCAAAGTAGAAAGCAACGCTTTCGCCGAACTTATCGCGAATCTGGTCGAGATCCTGGTCGTCCAGGAAGTACTTGGTACTCCATTGCTTGATCCATTGTCGGTTGAAGGCGTGATTATGAAGTGGGAAGATAGATTCCACGTCCTTCCACCTGCCAACCTTGGGCGCAATACCCGCACCACCTTCGTTCTTGGGCTTCGTGATCAGCAAGTAAACGGTACGAAGCCTCTCAGCTTCGGTGGCAGGCTGGTCGGCGAATTCTTTAGCCACGTCCTTATTGGGAGTAGTAATTCGCACGCCGTACAGCCAATCTTGAACACGTTCGCGATAAATATGATTGGTTAGATGTTTCTCAGATGCCACTTTAAGAAAGACCAATAAGGAAGAGCCGTCGCCGTATCGAACTTCTGAAGCGAGCCCAACCCTAGTGAGGGCTTCAATTAGCTGGGTGAAGCCAGCTGCGGCCTCAGCTTTGTCGCTGGAAACCTTGTACTGGACGACATAATCTACGTCCATGTTACCCCCGAGGTGACCGCCGTCGGAGGCATAGAGAGACCGGATGCTCGACATGATCTAGCAATGGTTGTAGTTATGCCGGCTCGGTGAGGCCTTTCGCCTTAAGTTGCCCAAGTATAGATGCCCAACTAATTATAACGTGTTAGGTCTACGATCTGGATGTAGTAGAATAGTAGGATATTAAAGTATTAATAGAGAAAACCGAGGGTATAAGAAGTCTATTAGGAGAAGTGATCGTAGGAAGTAAATTACCTAGGTAGGAGGTAGATATACTACTATAAGGTTGTGTCCCTCTACAAAGACGAATTTAAAAGTAAAAGATAAAATTGGTAGATTGTATTAAATTTGCTAAGTGTGCATGTGTTACATACGCGCACATGTGTGTAGCTGAATGGTCCGATATCAAGGAAAATCGGCAATAATAGAATCAAGTTGTTGATCAACGTCATCTCGCATTTGATACGATTGGGACCACTTGGATCCCACTTGGATCGATGACATGTTTTAGGTACCATGGCCCGTGCAGTCCCTGTAAGTGCCCCGCGATAAACTTTGGGTGATGTACGCTATAAATTGCTCTAAACAGTCTAAAGTTATCGCTTGCAGCAAGCTTTAGCGTATTTTTACAGGATTAACAGGTATCATTAGCGAACACGTTCCGCTGGGATCTATACCGAATGGGCCTCTACAGTTAGCCGGGGTCCCTGTTGCTGTTACATTTTGCGGCGGTAAGAACACAACGACATCTCTGTCAGGTCCAACTTTATATTAAACCTCAGAACTAGGATATAGCTATGTGGCTTCTTGTCTGTCTAATAAAAGGCGATGCTCCTCTTACATCCTTGGAATTTACCCCTTAACATTCATAGATTATCAACTACCTACCCAAAATATTCTTAGTGAGCTTAACACCTAATTAGGCCCGCTCTCTAAGTCATAGGGCACCAAATAGGGCACCAAACAGAAATACCATCGCCATGGGACTGCTCGTTAAGCTGGGCCTACGCCGTCCCATCATTTGGGAGAGTCCGACAATACTGGATTGGCTCCTGGAGGCACCTCTTCAGGGGCTTATATTCTATATGTACCACATAATCTTATGGCTACGCAGTAACCGAACTAAGCCGCCACGGGGAAAGCATCCCATCAAGATTGTATGCTTATCGGATACGCACGAGTCTATCGTTCAAAACGTTCCTAATGGCGACTTATTAATCCACTGTGGTGACCTGGTGAATGACGGTAAAGCCGCCTCCATTCAAAAACAGATCGACTGGCTGGCTTCTTTACCGCACCAACACAAGATTGTTATCTGTGGTAATCACGATAGTTGGTTCGATATCAACTCTAGGACGGAGGAAGACAAGCTGAATGGTAATTCTGTCGATATGAGAACGATCCATTATCTTGAGCATAGATCTATCACCCTTGACTTTCAGGATGGACGGAAATTGAATATCTATGGTGCCCCTGACATCCCTGAGTGCGGTGGGCCTGATAATGCGTATGTATAAGCTAACCCCCTTTTATGATATTTGGACATGACTCCTAAACATAGTTACTATTACAGGTTCCAATACACATCATACCAAAACCCGTGGGAAGACGCCGTACCTATAGATACAGATATTCTTGTAACGCATACTCCGCCAGTAAGTGAGCACTCTTGTGAATTGGAGCAACTATATCTAAATATATCGCTTTAGAAACATCATCTGGATCTATCCCTCGGTTGTCCTCATCTACTTCGAGAGATATGGAGGAAGAAGCCCAAAGTGCATATGTTTGGCCATGTCCACTGTGGCCGAGGGTTCCAGCACGTGTTCTGGGATGAGTGTCAAAAGCAGTATGAGAGAGCCATGTCTCGTCCGAAGCCAGGGTTGTTTTACAACGTACTTGACTACCGAGCCTGGCTGGATGTATACAGCGTGCTATATTACGGCGTCATCAGCATTTTATGGCACTGGCTATTCCTCGGCGGAGTCGCAAATCGGAGCATTCTGATCAATGCTGGCATGCAGAATGGGACTTCAGGGAAATTGACCAAAAAGTCCCCTATAACGATCACAATTTGAGATCACAGGAAAACTGCGTGAGGATTTATTAGTAAGGAGTAGCACCCAGGTGATAATTAAACCCCTATCCTAAGTTGGGAGGCGGGTTTATACCACAGGGGCTCGATGCCGTAATACCCGGGTCTAGGACATTTCGATTGGCTTGATACCGGAATACCGTGCCGGTTTGGATGAGTCGAAAGTTAGCGACAGCATTTATAAATACCAAAATAAAAGATGAAGAAATAAAACTTGATGGTTCAAGAAGAGGATTTATTGGGTATTTACACGGGCTAGCCGGTAATTGAACATAGCATAAAAGCTCATAAACCGAATCCTACTTCCAGAAATTCATCATCGTTATCATGCTGCCGTACCGCAGCCTCTACACCAGATGTAAACCGAATCGCGCCAAACCTCCCTCGATTCCATAAACTCCACACCATACACGTTATTTAAAAGAGACCAAGGAAAGGAAATATAGACAACCGACCAACCCAAAGAAATGAAATCAAGATAGGTAAAAAAAAACGTAGAAAGGAGTCTTTATCATAAGATAAGCATAATCCCAAATATACCAAACCACGCTACCACGCCCCAGCCAACGATTTGCGCAGCGCTAAAAGTCTCGCTGCGAGGAGGGGCGGCGGCTACGAGGGGCGTTACGTTAATGCTGCTGGGCCGAGGACTATGTGGGGGTGGAGGAGTAACAGTAGCCATCGCCACGGCCGCGGTCGTCGCGTTCGTGAGATAAGTTCCGTTGCTGACGAGAGGAATGACTGTCTGCACGGCCGTAGCAGTAACGACGACCTTAGATGTGTACACGGCTTTCGGCACGGTCAACGTCACGGTACTCTCGCCGTGCGGACCGCATGCTCGACACGTTGTCTTGTACATCTTCATGGGTATGGCGGCGAGCGCTGCTGGGGGAAGGACCTTGGTCGTTGGGTAGGCTGGGTTGGGCTGGGATTTGGTGCAGGTGCATGGCGCGTATGTTACTGTCGTGTGGTATTCCACTTCGATCAGTTTTGCTGGGTTTGAGGCACATACGGTTGTGTATGTTATAGTTACGTCGGTTGTCACCGTCGCGTTGTGTGCTGGCTTTGCTGAGGGGTGGTAGTGGCTGCCGCCCATTGCGGGTGCGGCCGGAGGCGCCGGGTCGTTGGATAGGTTTCCGTAGACTGTGAGTAGGATATCGTCTATAGTGGTATGGTGGTGGGGCTTAGATGCCGATGCGGAGGAGTTCGTTAGAAGAGAGTAGCTAGGCGAGTCGATGAGGCCGCCGCAGATTTCGTGGTCGTTTCCAGGACATGGCGTATTACATCGCTCGTTCTCAACTCCGCTTGATCCCCCAAGTGTATCGGCGCAGTAGCACGTTCTATGATGCGGGTTAGTATAACTGATGACTAGCAGGTTACTTAATATGTTAGGTACTTACTCGCCCCGTACACCAGCATACTTGTGTCCAGCACAAGCAGATACGCAGGCTCTGTTGTCCATATCTGCCGCCGATATAACTCGTGAGAATGATTTGAAGTTCTCGTGTGATTGGAAACATCCGAGAAGAGTGTGGTCGTTAATGTCCCTGCGATTTATCGGGGCGCCACCGGTCTCGGTAGGTTTTACTGTGGATAGCGTGATGGTGCGGGTATGAGTTGGGGCTACGCCGGTTGGTGCCTCTGTTACGCTGGATGTTGATGAGATACTCGAGGGTGTGGTGTTGGTGGAAAGGGGCGGTATCGTCAGGTCTGACAACGGTCCCATTTGATATACGTCGATGAAATTGATATCCCAGTAACTTCCATTAAACTTAGTTGCTAAACGGCACTCCTTGGTTTATACGATTACTTACGCGCTTTGGAAACTATCCGGATTCTCAGCAACGAATTCCTCACACGTAGGGGCGAGACGGTTGCACTGGTCAGCTTTACCCCAGAATTTGCCTGCATAATCGCCACAGAAGTTCTGTCACCTCGTATAAGTATATTGTAGTCCTATCGGAGATATGAACTTACTATATTTAGTACGAGGCTCATGTTGAAGAAGTATTCATCAGGACTGCAAGAAGAGCCGCCGAAAACAGCGTGTGGTGGTCCCCATGTCGATGGATCAGGTCCTACGACGTGAGCGTACACGATGTTATCGGGGATTATAGAGCGTGGGAAATGCCATAATTTCAGGTCTTCAGAATCCCACTCAAGAGCGTACACTCCACCCCCTTCAGCGTTAAAGGCGTCGCCGTATGAAGTAGTATCAGATGGAGGGGATACAGTATAACAGCCGATGTTATCAAGCTAAGTGCCAGGTATTAGCTATGTCCCGAAGTGATCATCATACTTGACTTACCGTCGGCGAACAGTTTGCTCGACCTTGCTCCCCAGTGAAACCAGCGCTGGGAGATCTGCATCCTGTAGTTCTACTATACTTAGCTGGGCTTCGTAGCTTGCAGACAAATATACTTACGTATGAGCAGAGTATAAGTTTCGTTGAGCGGTATTAGCGCCATCTATAATATCTAGTTCGCCTCCCAAAGGCCATTCCGCTCCGTTGTCTTCGTTATTGAAAGCCCAGACTAACGAACATGTCAGATCAAACTACAATAGTTGGGATAATTAGAACCAACAGGAAGGCCAAGTGCCGCATGTCGATGCTGGCATATGATAGATATCCGCAATAAAAAGACCGTGAGTAAACGCATCATCACTCGTCAGTCGTACGCTAGGTCGCCCCTTATCGCTAGTCGAATATGTATTGTTTGAATCAACGCCGAGTCTCACGCTATTGTAATCGTTCTCGACAGAAACTAGATTCTTAGCCAAAGCGTCCTCTTTGCTCTGATAACTATTATGAGACAGTTAGATATCTATATAAGACAGTATTATTTAATAATAGCTGAACACAGATGCATACTCAACAAAGCCATGGCTGGGATCGTTCCCGGTAAAGAAACTGAAGCTATCAAGCAGCCCCTGGCCGGCATAATGCGTAGTGAGTGAATATCCGGTTGCCATTGCGGCGACTAGCCTAAACGAATGTCCAAAATGACGAATAAAGTAAAGGAGCGACTTAAAGATTTAGAAAAGAGTGAAATAAGAAGAGAAGTTGATGGTAAAAGAGTGACTAAGCTTGTTAGCAGAGAAAAGAATGAATTGTAAGAAACGACCTGGCCTGGGATTGGAAGACCAAACCGATGGACGTTAAGCCCGTATTTGAAGCCAACAGTTGATATAGCCATGGTCGCGGTTTTGGTGGAATGTCTACAAAGACGCGGTAGTGGGATGGAGAATGCTAATAAGACCTAGAGTTGCAGCGGAAGCTTTAGCTAATGCGGGTGAGACATGGGCGCTCTGGCAACGCGGAGAAGAGTCTCAGGTTCAACTCAGATACTAAACTTGCCCGTGAAGATATCTCGTCATCTTCATTACTAGATTCTAATATATTACATAGAGGTTAAATGATCAAATAGTCTCTTGAAGGTTGTAATATAAACTTCGATGCATTAGAAAATAGTGAGTTGATTAAAATCAGCTTTGAAGTATAATACTTTTGAAAACTGCTGAACTAATTCAATAGTTTTTTTATGTAGGCGTAGGTAAACACAAGCTTCCCGCACGTCAAGCGCGGATCTCCATTCCTTATATCACTCAACAAACTATAATGCCATTGAATAGTAATCGGAACTGGCTATTTTTAATACTTAGATCTTTGCTGTTGGTTTCCAAGGGAGGAGATCGGAAAGCGATCTTATTAAGTTGCTTGAATTTCGCTTAGCACTCGACACTGATAGTCTATAGATTCAAGTTCACTAACATAACAACAATATATCTTCTATATGCAGATCTGGCCCGTGTAATGCTATCCGTCCAATCACTTCAAAGTCTAAACCAAGCATCTGGGTCACATCGTTCTAGAATATTTCGAAATTATATGAAGCAGTAAGTAGGTACCTAAGCGTTACGCAGCAGCGATGATGTAATGAGATGTTGGATTGGATCCAATGCGAAATACGCTTTGCATGTGAAAATGGAAATGGAGAGGATGTGTGGCTCGGACATTTGACAATTGATCTTGAGTGGAATGGATCTTGTGAGGCTAAGCCACAAGATAAATTCCCGCAAGTCGCGGTTAAAGCATTTAAAATAGTCTGGGGAAAGAAAGATCCATAGATTTGATTTACCTCGGCATTGGAGATCTGGCAGCCGAAGCAACCCACTTGCACAGCCAATTTCCAGATGCGGCTGTAGCTCGAGTACTTCCGGTCATACTGCCGACGCCATTTTGTTAAGGTTCGCGGTTGAACATTTGAAGAAGTTACGGTTTATCGGCTAACCGCTGGAAGTACGAAGCTTAGAGTTAGGTACCCTTAGCCCTTAACCCGCCAGCCCCAACCCGCCTTTAATTCCCTTAATTAATTAAACTCCATTGACGGCGCCCCGTTCAAGGAAAATAGCCTAGGTCCCACACTTACAAGGACACCATACCGCATCATACCGCGGTTCCTTTGATTACCTGGTATCCACGAGATAGCTTACGAGCTTGTTGGTCATTGCTTTTCTTTTTCCCTTTTCCTTTTCGTATTCTACTCTGTATTCAGAGACAACACCTTTGGTAATGTTGAGTTCGTTGGCAAAGAGTCGGGCACAGGCTACCGCTCTGAGAATACCCGTAATAAGACAAACTATAACACCTAAGGTGCGTATTCTGAATTCTGATCTTGAATATCGAGTAATAGCGCAAAACTAATATTTATCTAATTTAAAGAGTATATTGATGGCGCCGGCAGCAAGACGGAGCAACAGCTCCCTTCCCGCAGGTTAGTTCTATGAGCGCAAGAGAGAAGCAACTCGGCTTTTCATAATCGCTAATAAAACGATATAGGGTATGCGGAGGACAAATCAAAAGGCGCAATGCTTCGATTTCAAGAATCGCTTCCTCGATTACCAGTCCCGACCCTCGAAGAGACCGCAGCCCGCTACGTGAAGAGCTTACATCCCTTGTTAAGCCCCGTCGAATATGCCGCAAGTAAAAAGGCTGTTGACGAGTTTATAAAACCTGGGGGTGTAGGACAGAAGTTACAGGAGAAACTGATCGCACGGCGTGAAAACCCCAATGTCAAGAACTGGATATACGAGTGGTGGAACGACGCAGCGTATTTAAGTTATCGAGATCCCGTTGTTCCCTATGTCAGTTACTTCTACTCTCACCGAGATGACCGGCGGCGGAGAAACCCCGCAAAGCGCGCCGCGGCCCTGACCACCGCCGCACTCGAATTCAAGAAACAAGTCGACACTGGCTCGCTCGAGCCTGAGTACATGAAGAAGCTGCCGATTTGCATGGACAGCTACAAGTGGATGTTCAATACCAGTCGCGTACCAGCTAGACCTGCCGATCACCCTGTCAAATATGACCCCAAGGACCATAAGCACATTATCGTCATCCGAAAGAACCAATTCTTTAAGGTTGCTCACGAAGTCGACGGAAATCAGCTCAACACCTCTGAGCTTGAGTCGCAGTTTGCCCGCATTTATGACCTTGCAGAGGGCGCTCCTGCAGTGGGTGCTCTCACTTCTGAGAACAGAGATGTTTGGACGGACGCGCGCAAGGTGTTACTAGACGCTTCTCCTAAGAACAAGGCGGCCATCGAAGCCATTGAATCGGCCTCTTTCGTCGTATGCTTAGACGATGCTTCCCCAGTTACTCTCGAAGAGCGCGCACATCAGTACTGGCACGGCGATGGTCAGAACCGATGGTATGACAAGCCTCTACAGTTTATCGTGAACGACAACGGTACATCCGGTTTTCTGGGCGAGCACAGCATGATGGATGGTACACCTACACACCGTCTAAACGACTATGTCAACGACGTTATCTTTGGTAACAAGCTCGACTTCAGCAACCCGTCAGTGCGATCTAACCTGCCCGAGCCAACTCCGGTCAACTTTGAAATCACCAAGGACGTACAGGCAGAGATCGACCGCGCAATCCGGGACTTCAACGAGGTCATCGGAAAGCACGAGCTCGCAGTCCAGGCCTACCAGGCCTACGGCAAGGGTTTGATCAAGAAGTTTAAGTGCTCTCCCGATGCGTACGTGCAGATGGTGATCCAGCTGGCGTACCACAAGATGTACGGCAAGAACCGGCCAACGTACGAGTCTGCCGCGACCCGGCGTTTCCAGCAGGGGCGCACAGAGACATGTCGCACGGTCTCAGACGAGAGCGTCGCTTTCTGCAACGCTATGGCCGACTCCGAGGTTTCTGAGAAGGACCGCGCAGACCTGTTCCGCAAGGCCGTCGCTGCGCATATCGAGTACATCGGCGCTGCGTCCGACGGCAAGGGCGTCGACCGCCATCTCTTCGGTCTTAAGAAGTTGCTTGAGCCTGGAGAGGATCTCCCTGCTATTTACAAGGACCCGGCTTACGGCTACAGTAGCTCCTGGTTCTTGTCTACTAGCCAGCTTAGTTCCGAGTTCTTCAATGGGTATGGCTGGAGCCAGGTCATTGATGATGGGTTCGGAATTGCGTATATGATTAATGAGAACAGGTGAGTCTTTTCTTCTTTTTCTAGTTGCCTATAATATGGTAATATGCAAGAGGCAAAAATGCTAATGTACTCTTAACAGTCTCAACTTCAACATTGTGTCCAAGGGCCTCGGCAGCAATAAGATGAGCTACTACATCAACGAGGCCGCTAATGACCTCCGCGACTTACTGCTCCCTACTATCGAGCCGCCCAAGGCCAAGCTGTAAGGAATAGGTCGTTTGTTGCGTACGCTTTTATGTATGTCGTTAGCGAGAGGAATAGAGGGTATATGTATCTTTCCCCCTATATTTTGGGTATATACCGTCGCGTGACTTGTTGGCGCATTGAGCGCTTCTCTCCGACAGTTTTGGTTTCGCTAGGTTTCTAGAGCATCGGACCGGTGTTGGTGGATATATTCTATATGTACCTAGAAGCTAGCTATAGTGGCTACATGTAGCTTTGTTAGAATAAATCAAAGAGTTTAAGAAGACAAGTCACAGTCGTATATTCTAGTTCGATTCCATTTAAAGATATGAGAATATTTCTAGTTGTGAATGCTTTAAATACGACATGCTATCTAGGCGATACAGTAGACACTGTAGGCACCCAGAGGCCGCGAGTGCGCCCGGGTATATCCTGGCTTTACACTACTTTAGTTTCTTCAACCGCGCTCTCGACCCCCGGGTAGAACGTGCCTTCAAACGTATCTGGTCTTACATCTAAACGAGCTGCACAATCCAATACAACTTCCACAGTCGCCCATGACCTAAGTGTGTATGCACTTAATATATATACGCATGGTACAAAACCCTACAACCGCTTAACCAGCGTGGTCGACGATCTCATTAACCATGTCGCCCTTCGCCTCGTCGTAATACGAGCAGATCTGGCCAGGGAGGGGAATCTCCTTGTAATCATCGTCGGGGCCGGCGACGATGTTGATGTTGATGCCGGAGGACTTAGAGGAGAAGATGCGGGTGGAAGAACTCTCCTTGCTGAGGTAGACCTGAGCGCCGTCGAGCTGGTCGAGGAGAACGGTGGGTAGAGTGCCGAGGACCTGGAGCGCGAAGTTGGACGACTTGACCACGTCGACGGTCGATACGAGAGAATCGACCACGATGCTAAGTCGCTGTGTGTTCTCAACTGTAACCGCGTTTGCTTTGCCCTTTATAATGATGGTCGTCTGGTTGCATCGGCTGATTAGGATCGAGTGTGACATCTCGGCCTCAATCTCGATCGGCTCGGGGTGCTTATCGAAGTTTTCCTGGTGGCTGTTAGTTTCTGGAATACATAGGAATAAATGAGCCTAGGAAAAGAGATAAAGAGAGACGCATACGATTAACCATTTATTGCTATCAAGCTCCTGCCTGGGAGGCTTCTTGAGGCGCATGCTCTCAGGCTTCGGTTTCTTCCCAGGTGCGGGACTCTTGCCCCTGGCGGAGGAATCCGAGACGGTCGAGTTTGCTCTTAGCGCCGGGTTCTTATGTGTCATTTCTGACCTGTCGACCTTCCTTAAGCCTCTGGTTACGCTCTCACCCTTATTTAATTCACTAAACACTGCGCCCATCCCTTCTGACTTGGAGCCCCCGGCTTGATCCTTGATCTGAAGAACAGGCGGCGGACCCGGGGGTGGTGGCGGCGGGGCACCACCTGCGGCTGGGGGAGGAGGCGGCGGCGGAGCTGCGACGCCAACAGCCGGAACGGACTCCAGTGACTTCGCAACCTCAGATGCAGGCTGTCCGGACGGGTTCCAGGGGATACCATTGGGGAAGTATTGCTTAACGTAGTCGGCAAGATCACGGAATACTTGATAGAAGGACTGGATCCATTCAACCTGGTCAGCATTCCTAAAACTTGGGTTAGCACTGGCTTTATGCTTAGATATAACTAATCTCTTACTTCTCCTTATGCTCCTTCAGCACTCGGTTTCCAAAGAATTGTGCCGATCCTAAAGATTCTTCAACATGCTTGAACGGCCTGTTTTCGACTGTGACCCAAGCCAGCACCATGATACCCTCCGAGACAGCGCTTAGCTGGGAGAAAACGGCAGAACCGCGGTTGGATTCTTTAATGCTACCGACGGCCATGAGGGCCTCGTTGATTGGCTTGAGTAGTTCTTGGTAGACGACCATCTCTGATCCCGTTATGTCAGGCTTCTTAGCCTTGGTAGATATCAGCAGGAATCGACGCTGCTGCCTGAACCCCTCCAACACCTTAGCAGCCTGTTCGGCAATTAAGCCGCCTAACTTGTTGCTAGCCGTAACATATTTATTAACCGACTGACCGATGAAAGCATCGAATTCTTCAATAGATTCGGGTAAAGGTTCTTGAGGCACTTGCACGGGTGCAGGAGGGGCCGGCGCGGAGATAGCCTGCTGTGGCGTAGGGCTCGATGTGTTAGACGGAGTTGCGACGGTAGCCGTGAGGGCGGGGACAACTTGAGGTAGCTCTATTGTCGATGAAGCAATATCCTCTAGGCGAGTAGTAGCAGCTTCTAGCCTAAGTTTAGAAGTTAGAATATCAGTAGATCTCAGATGTGGATGGGGTAGGTATAAGAGCTAAGATGTTGAAGATGCATAACGCTTGCCATAGGGAGGGGAGGTAATATGGAAAGGGAATTAGGGATAGTTCAAGCCAGCCTACCTCTTGATTAGAGTAACTAAATTATGTATGTGATTTTGCGCCATATTGGCAGTTGCGCCTAGCTGGTAGTGACAGATGCAGCTTAAGTATATCTAAAGTTAGGATTTAACAACGTAATAACGTTTCGACGTTTCGACGTTTCGAAGCTTCGATCAGGGGGGAAAAGACAACGTTGAACTCCCGACACAAAGAGGCGCTTTAATTCGATATATAATAGAACGAACAATACTTAAGTCGAACTAGCGACTATAAGTAGAGATTTATGTGTTTGCAAAATGCTGATGCCTAGGTAAGCTATGAAAGGCAGAAGAAATAATTGAGATGATGACGACGAGGTCAACGATACATAAGAGTAGGAATTTCGAAATTCAGACAATCGCCTGCCGCCAAGAATCTGGATTGAAGCTTTACCAACAGGGATACGTACCCTTTTTTTCACCTTCCCTTACCAAACGCGATTGGTCTCTTATCCTAAATAGTATAGGTGGGTCTATGTAACTGCAACGTTGATTGGTTATAGATGCATTTACCTGCAGGCATTAAGTCTTAAACACAAAGACGTGTACTAAAGTATTTGGAGAATACACACAGCTTAGGTGTACCTAACCTTATGTACCTAACCTACATAATCTACCTTAAGCTACCTCACATTGCAACTCGAATGTTGTAATTTACATCCCACCTTAAAAACCAACAAATTTCATATTAAAAAAAAAAATACAACCGTCAAAAGTGAGGCTGCATGCAGAAGCTCAGCCTGGTTGATTATTTTCTACCTATCAAATATTCCCTTGACCGTTGAGGCGCGAACCTTCTGACTGTTACTCACTGCCACATTTAAGAGGGCGGTCTAGGGTTGAGGTTCATGCACTCCAAAATCTACACCGACCGTATGATATCGTACATGACATGACATGACATCTAACAGTCATCTGAGGAGAATTAGAATATTAAGTTAAGACTCGAAAAAAAAAAAAGAGAAACAGAAAAATAAGCTATGGATGACCAAAATGTACC
Organism: Daldinia childiae; assembly: GCF_008694065.1. Lineage (NCBI taxonomy): Eukaryota > Fungi > Ascomycota > Sordariomycetes > Xylariales > Hypoxylaceae > Daldinia > Daldinia childiae. Next base: position 4,299,727 of record NW_022984643.1, read on the forward strand.
CAAAACCGAGGATGGTGAGACGCCTTCTCAAGAGATAGACTTCGTCACTTTAGGAATGTTTATTATAGGTACGGTACATCCCCCTTCCTTAGTTCGTCCCTCGAGATCAGGTACCCGTTTCTCATTGGATCCGCTCGTCGTCATTCATCGACCCGTGATCGTGAATACCAAAGCTTTGGTGGCACCTGAGGGTCGGATCGGTTGACTGCATTTGGACCAAGTGGGATCGATCAAAGGAGAACTATGATACTAGGTTACTAAACTTTACACTTGGGACTTGGGACTTGGGATATGTTACTATTCGAATTCTCAACCATATGCCATATTGATATTTGATCACTATCGCTATATCTACTACAAAACTAATATATTCTAACTAACGTAAATAATCTCAAGATGAAATTGAATACCAGCCGCCGCAACCCCCGGTAAGAGATATCCTCGGCGGCGCCGGCACCTACTCCGCCCTGGGGGCACGGTTGTTCTCACCGCCACCGCTCTCAAGCTCCGTAGGTTGGATCATCGACAAAGGTTCCGACTTCCCGGAAGCGCTAGAAGACCTCATATCTACCTGGGAGACTTCCGTGCTAATTCGGCCTACGCCCGAGCGTCTTACTACCCGCGGCTGGAATGGCTATGACGAGCATCAGAACCGTGCTTTCCGCTACATGACCCCCAAAAAGCGTCTGACCGCCGAGGATCTAACCCCAACTCTACTCGCCTCCCGCTCCTTTCATCTCATCTGCTCGCCGACCCGATGCCGTGAGCTCGTAGCCGAGATCCGCGCTAGGCGGAGCGGTCTAACCAGCGCAGATGGTGGCGCATTGCCTAGGCCTATCTTTATCTGGGAGCCCGTACCGGATCTGTGTACGCCGGACGAGCTGCTAAACTGCACTAACACCCTCCCTCTTATCGACATTATTAGCCCAAACCACTCCGAGCTGGCCGGCTTCATGGGCGACTCGGGGTTAGACCCAGACACGGGTGAGATCAGCACGAAAGCTATCGAGCGGGCCTGCGAGCAGCTGCTAGGCTCTATGCCGCTGCAGTCCTTCGCCATCGTGGTCCGCGCCGGCGAAAAGGGCTGTTACCTAGCGCGGAATGGCGGGCGAAAGCGCAAAGTACCCGGCAAGCAGCCGAAGCGCAAGAAGCCTTCCGCCTTATTACATGGTGGCTTACAGCCAGACACGGATATGGAGGCGTTATTCGCGGGGCTCCTGCAGGACCCTGAAGGCATGGTCTCCCGCGAGGAAATCGAAGTCGACCCCGGCGTCGAGCGTTGGCTCCCCGCGTACCACGCTGGCTCGCCCGACCGTGTCGTCGACCCCACCGGTGGCGGAAATACCTTCCTCGGCGCCCTAGCCGTCGCCTTGGCAAGGGGGAAGAGCCTCGAAGAAGCAGCCGCATGGGGCAGCGTGGCGGCTAGCTTTGCCATCGAGCAAGTCGGCACACCAGCGCTAGGCAAGACCGACGACGGGAAAGAAGGCGGCGAAACGTGGAACGGAGTTCGTGTCGACGACAGGTTTGAAGAATTTAAGGATAGGCTGGCTTTTACTAGCTGACTACCGTGACGGAATACTACAAAGAGAAAAAAAACCCCCCCACCGGAAGGAGAGGAAAAGAGAGAGCGCATGGATGTATAGATGGGTAGGCGGGTGGGCAGGTTAGATGAATTCGAGGATATGATGTTTATCTTGCGGAGACGCGAGGGTAATAAAAAAAAACCGAGAGGGGTTGCGGCTTGGTATAGATCAACAGTCAATCAATTAATCACGTTAGGGGTCTGGTAACGGGGACGGGTGGTTTTTTTTTCTTTTCATTTCATTTCTGGTTAACGGCTTTTTTACCTGTCTAGAGTGGCGATGAATTCTTATACTACCAGGTTGATTAGACTAGAAATGAGTATACAAGATTCTAAGCATTTGATAAATCTTTAGCATAGTCGTATTAGTCGAGTTATCGCAGACAAAACATTTACTAGGTACTTGACCTATACTTCAGGTCGCTTATTTAGAAATCTTGACTCTTAAGAATCTCTCTGAAATAGGTCACGCCGAATTTACAAGACAATAGGGCAGGCTAGGTAGATAATCAAGTTTCATTACTATGCGTACCGTGCCAATTGCTCTATAACGTCCAAGTCGTGGGCTGGCAAAGCCGTTTGTATTCATAACAGCCCCTTTACCATCCGATCGACCGTCTCCTATACAGGTCTCAGCGTCAGCTTGATAGCGACACCACCATGCCTCCCAAGACCCGCCAACCCCGTCGATAGTGTAGAGACTGAGTCTAACTTTTCTTTCCCCGCTTGTGAAATGTGAAGTTCCCACTACTTTTTCTAACTACTGTCGTTTACTTCGGTAGATCGCTTAACTGTTCAAGTAGTTACGAATAGCACCCTGGAGTCTGGTAGCGCCTTCGCCTAGCGCGCTTGTAAGGTTATCCAAATCGTCGCCGGCAGTGATACCGAATTTGCGGACGAAATCCTTGGCGGCCGTTTCGAGGTCACCATAATCATCCGCGGGATCTTCATCCTCGGGTCGACCAAAGTACGCGTTGGAGGAAATAGCAGTGGCACCTTCGAATCCTTGCAGACGTGTCTTTGCCTCGGCCTGAGCGTTGGGATCGAAAGAGCCTTTTCCGAAGAATTCGTCCGAGGAAATTCCCTTTTGGTTACCAAATTTGTTACGGGCGTAGCGCTCGTCGTCATCTGGTATAAGATTTAGTACATATTGCTAAACAGTGGATACGATTGTAAAAATAATAGAACCTACCTTCGGTAGTTGCTTTAACCGGTCCAACTGAGCCGAATCCGCCGGCGTTCTTCTTAGGGGCGGCGCTGGCGGCGGCTTTGCCACCACCAACCTGTCCAAAGCCTAATCTTCCTAGGCCCATGCCTAACCTCTCAACCTCAGCTGCTGACTTCTCGCGAGAGTGACCAGATCCGTATCCACGCGGACTCACTGGCGTGGGCGAAATGACATTGGAAGCCTCGGTCTTAGATGTAGTAGTCTGCTTTACCTCGGCCTCTTCGGCTTCAGGATCGTAGCCCAATTTGGCAATTCGCTCTGCCTCCTCCTTGGCTTTCTTCTCGGCCTCGTCAAAGTCGATGATATCTCCTGTAACCTTCTTTGCTCCAAGCTTGGCAGTAGTCTTCTTTGCGCCCAGCACATTAGCTTTGCGAGGCGCTGAGGGGTTTGTCTTGCGAAGCGCAGCAGAGGTGGTGACTCTACTAGCGGCAGGTTTGGCTTCAGATGCGGAGTCAGACTTAGATAGAGGGGACGAAGACCTGGAAATCTCCTTGCCGTTGGCGCCGGCGTTGAGAAATGGGGAGGCAGTACGGCCGACAACGGGCGGCGTATTAGTTCGCGAGATAGGTGGCGTAGGCCTCTTGATGGACGGCTTGTCCCATGAAGAAAAGAAGTCGTCATTTGGCTCACTAGAAGGAGTTGCACTACCCTCGGCGCCTTCTCCAGCTACGTCGGTGACGACAACCTCTTCTGGGTACTCGAGCGCGTCTCGTGCAGCCCGCTTCTTAAGCTCCTCTTTGTACTTGGTCGCAACGTTAGATTGGTACTTGGTCTTTGGGTCCTTGCTAGCGAGTGCGGCGCTACCGCCATTTGCGCGGAAGTACTTGGTGGCGGACTCGTTACCGCCAACTTTCATAACACGTAACTGATCCCATTGCCACTCTATGTATATTATTAGTGCTATGTGGTTATGGGAAGCGAGGCTCGAGGTTAAACTCGTGAAAGCGACGTACGATCAAGGTTGGTGGAGCGAACAAAGGAGATATGGACACCGAGATTTCGGTGGTTAGAGGAACAGTCGAGACATAAGTAAATGCCAAAAGGGACCGAGGTCCAAGTAGGATTCTTCTGGCCGCAATCAAAGCATATCTTTGAGTGCGCGTTAGTAATTGAAAACACGTATTCATCGCGACGATAAGTGGATTATCACGCACCCTATTTGCTGACTTGGTCTTCAACTTCTCGAAGATCTTCTGCGATTGCTGCTTGGTTGCAAGCGCACTCATCTTGCTGATTAAGCCCCCGTTCGGGCAGGATGCACAATATAGGGTATAGGGGTTGTTGAGTCGTAGGGGAAAGATGTCGTTATTCGTTGTTATTCGACGTGTTGAGGAAAAAAGGGACAAGTTGGCGGTTGAAAGTCAAGAAGTCGAGAAGTCGACGTTGAAATCAGGAGTTCGGCCAGATTTCGCCAAATGCCAACTTCAAAAGAATGGGCCAATGGACCAATGGACCCACATGCTATTAAGCAAAATAAAGCTAGCCTAGAATTAGAATAGTCCTTGATTACCTCCGTTCAACGGTAGTAGGGTGGGTCCGGAGGTACCGGTGTACCTAACATTCCCCTGTCTTCCCCACATTACATCGCATTTGCAGAAGCTTCAACTAACTTCCATTTTAAAGCTCTATTCATTACTTTTTCTTCCTTTGTCGCAAAGCTTCAAACTATTTGAAGAAGTAGTCCCTTCGACAGCACAAGTACCGATGGACTTAATACCGCCGTAATGAAACTCCCACTCCGGTCATTCGGCTCTCCCGCTATTATCACACGATTACAACCCTCCATTGCCTGTCGCACTTACGCTACTCATCATAGCCAAGGAACGAATTCAGCTGCTTCGAAGAGGAGGGCTGTGACGCCATTCAACGATAATGGATTCGTGCCTTGGAGTGAGCTCTCAGCCGGTGAGAAGGCGTCGCGTGCAACACAGCAAACCTTCAACTTCGGCCTTGTCGTAGTTGGCTTGGTTCTAACAGTATAGCTCCCGTCTATCGCATCACTTAACAGTATGCTAAGGTATTATTCATTAGGGAGGTGTTGGCTATTTCCTCTATACGGACGTATTTTCTCCTGATAGTAAAACTGCCTACTTCAATCGAGCCGTCGACCGAATCAAGAAAGATCCACAGTGTGTACGGCTGCTTGGCGAAAGTAAGAAGATCATAGCACACGGCGAAGAGACTATGAATAAATGGCGCCGTGCTCGTCCAATTGCGTATGATTCTTCCGAAGCAGACTTGTCTGTTTCATTACTAATGATAATAGGTCGACGTTTAATACGGATGCGCGAGGTAACCAACATCTAATCATGCACTTTTATGTAAGTCTACCTGGTCAACCATGAGTTTTGACGAGTCTAACGTCCTATAGGTCGAAGGACCGCTAAATAATGGTGTGGTGAATGTGCATTTGGTAAAATATGCCAATCACGACGACTTTGAATATAAGTACTTCTGTGTCGATATCAGGGGCCATTCGAGGATTTACCTAGAGAACGCCGACTCTAAGCCCGCGGGTGAAGGAACGAGGAATTTCAAACTGTTCGGAGTGAACTGGAAATAGGATGTATTATATATATTACCCCCCTTACTAGCCTAATAGATATCGAAATCACCGTGCGTGTAAATCGCGGCCCAAAATAACTAGAGGTAGCCCGTCTTCCGTGCGCGCTCTTCTATGGAGATTTAGGCTGGATACTCTTCACCTACTTTTAATGCTACTCCTCTTCTAAGTTCAAGTTACTCTTTTTTGAATTATATATTCCAACATGGTTGCTTTTAGATTCATTATGTACTCTCCTCTCCGCCGCTTCTTCCGTGTTCATGTAATGACGAAAAATCTCTTTTCTACTCTATGTAACTATATAATACGTAAGAAATTCTATAAAACTTCCTATTCTGGCTTTCTCTTATTCAAACTATAAACTCAATGTTCATTTATTTTTGAGTATGGCAACTTGACAGGACCATATGCGTACCGAAACATTTCTTATCTTTATGATATCCTATGATTGTTACTAAATATTTAAAAATATTTTTAAATAGGAGTCGTCCTCGGTGCTTTACTTGTCTATCTAAACACCTAATACATTAGGTACTTATATACACACTGGTGGATCAACAGTGAATGCCTGTTACTCAATGATAAGCCCCTTTTCTATTATTAACAAGGCTCAAATTCAAAATAAGGGCTTCCGTTAAATAACCTCAACTGGGAATAGTCCGCGTTAATAAAATAACTACACGATCATTATGGTCCGTACGAGGTATTTAACAGCCGTATCAAACTTATGGCAGGTAGCCTTAAGGCTCACTTAGAAAGGAGTTACAACTCAAGCGCCGTGTCCAGGTTCCTATATCGGCGAGAGTAGCGTATTAATGTAGTAATAGTAATAATTGATTAACTAGGAGAGTACTTAATTTCTAGCTATCTGTTAAATGAGTATATAAATATAGCATAGATAACTCTGTGGAGGTAGTTGAAAGACTATTCATATAATGAAAGTTCAGGGCTATAAGGTTTTCTCTTCAGGTGATTAACCACGATAGCTACCTACCTAGATACCTAGGTAGTGTCTCATTTAGTTTGAAGGGCCTATGCATATATATATACCCGTGAATCATGACTTATAAATTGAATTCAAACTACTATTAACTATGTAGAATACAAACTCAGTTGGCAATCTTTGGGATTTATGACTACGTTGGATTGCTTTTCGTATCTCAATCCTCTGATGGGACCATCGTTATTTCTTATGGGTTATATTTGAGTATAGGTAGTTGTCGTAAATTTTAGTGGTGGATAAGTTGGCCTTTGTTTTATGATTGTAGATATCTTCTAACAAAAAAGAAATCTCCTTATTCTAAACATTTATAAATTCTTATACCTCCCCTAGTTAGAACTTCCGTCAGAATAACTACCAACTTAATGATAAGGCAACAATCTACTTTAAATTGTGAGAGACAATTCAATTTTAGTTTTGGTATAGGTATGATATAGACATAGATACACTGATGACTACCCTCGAAGTTCTAAGTTCATGACGCCTATCAAAAATAACATAGTAGTGAGCCGCGAGTTTGCTGGAAGATACATAGTTCAATAGAGCCTATTAATTTCTATCTCTTTTTCTAAGCTATGAAGTCTTCTACGTGGACCTACTTATTCGGGCTACGTAATCTGTGCCCTTCCCCCCTAACAGCTAGGAAATTTGGATGCTGCTGAACACACTTCTCATATCAACTTAGATTAAGAGGAAATTATGAGGTATCCATACATTTATATCGATCTGCTTTTTCGCCAAGACTTCGAGAGTTCTCTTATCTGGCTAAAAAAATGTAGGCTATTGTGAATCTATATCTGATTTTACGCTAAGAGAAGGTGTTATTATTGATCTTCTACGAGATGTGTGTTGGCTATGGGCTATTAAAATGCGAGTAACAGATAAGAGATATGAGTATATTTATGAACACTATCTCATATATCTAAAGTCTTTCTGTTTTCATTTTTAACTCTTACCGGTAGTTATACCTACCTATCTAGGTACATATGGACATGTTTACTCTTACTCAAAGTGACGTTATTTCATGTAAAGCAGTCAAACTATCTGAGTCAACTGTTGAAGGGGCCTTTAGCTGTCTGGCCTAAGTATTATGATCTCTGATAATGGCTTTGACGATCCTGTTTTCGAAGTGCATAGTACCTCGTATCTGTTTCAATGAAGTATAAATGCCACTCACAGATGATCTACAATGGCTTTAAGCGGACGTTCCCCAATTCGGTTAAGTTTCTAACTTGTAAGACATTGTATCACAAAAGATAGAGGATGAAAACATTCACAATCCACATAAACGCTAACGGAGAAAAGTCCGGGGTTGTTTGTGATACGTACATCCTATCCTTCGGCAAACTACGTAAAGTCAGAACCAAGTTTTTAGAACAAGTATATAGAATATTAGTTCTGGTATCTTAGCAAGACTGTATGGCGCCTAGCTATCATATGATAGTTTCTTTTGTTTTATATACGAACACTTATTCTGATATTCACGAGGACTTTGATAATTAATGGTTCGATATTTATTTAAGAGGTAGCTACTGGAGTACGACTGAAATAAAATTATTAGAACTAAGGCAGAGTATAAATACCTGTTGTATTGTAACGAAATGTAATAGGAGAAGCATGTAAGTTGGTGCTGTTAGGTTTTAACGCAATTATCGCAAAGTACCTCAGGTAAAACTTGATTTGCCACTATGTAGGACTTACAGAAATTCCCAAGTACATCTATGGGCTAGAAAATGAAACCTACAGCAGAAAATCAGCTGGGACATTCTATATGCTGGACCGGAACCGAGCCTGAGGATCTGGGTCGAAAACTAATGCATGATCAAGCCTAAAGGTTAAACATACATTAAGTATTTTGGGTTTTCACAACTAGTGTACTTCGTTGGGCTATCATTAGGTGGGGTGAAGACAAGTCGGGATGACCCCCGGAACCTGGAGAAGTTGCCAAGGGGGTACAAAGTCTAGCACTTACAGATGGCGTCTATTTATTATAGGGGGCTAAGAACAAGTTAGATAACGGAAAATGGTGTAAAGAAAATCTCATAACCAAGATCAACAGTACTCCCGGGCTTTGATCAACGCCTTACTCCTTACTCCTCGAGTCTGGGGTCTGATTTTGGTATAGGATGAGCAGGCATATTGCCATTGAACTGGATGGGTCATGTATACATCTGCTACTAACAGATAATTCGTGTATGACGGAGAACCCGGAACTCTTCTAAACTTCAGGTAGCACAACGATTTCGTTTTGTTTCGTCATGCCCGATGGTGTCGTGATACTCGAACTGGTCCCTGCCGGGCCTCTCAGGCTTCCCCCTTTACGAATTCCAGTAATGCGGTAGGACTTCGACGCGTTTCAAACCGTTTCAATTGTGGTGCCCTATCGGTCCTTCCAGGTAGTTGGGCTAGATTTCTAGATTACTAGCAGATATGTAGGTTTCGGTGCCTAACGACTATTTACCAGGACATCGCCTGTCTCCTGCTCGGCCGTAAGATATCGACAAACTTAGCAGCTATCTAAAGCTGAGAGCCTCCGAAGAACTAAGCCGCGACAGATCATCTCGATCTAGGCCTCCATAGGCCTCTCCGGGAGACACAGGACTGCTAAATGCCGTCAACTGTACAGGGTTTACGTGGCCTAGAACGTGTAGTTGCAATCAAATAATTTTCCCGAATCATTCTCTTACTTCACCTAATTCGGTCACTACCCGGCCTACCGGTTGGCCGACGGTAATCAGATGACTATGCGGCTAGGAAATCATGTCATGATCAACATGTGAACAGGGAAGCCCAGGGCTATGCTAAATTAGATACGGGATAGTTATGACCCGAAGGAAGGGCGCTCATCCGAATATGAATTCGCTAGCTTGATTGGTGGCAGATTGGTCGGGAAAGTGTACGCGTTGGTAGTTGAACAGGTTACGTCCGGAGCAAGCTAACTCCACCTCGATAGGAATTGCTGACGAAGTCTAGAACCCCTATTTCTAAAATAACTCTTAGAATAAGCCACTAAGAGGGCCTATAGGATAGATATCATTAGTTTAGGGCATGCCATCGAGAACACTAAGTCCCCCATATTTCTATCCCCTAGCCGGAGCGGTTAGGGATATATTTTATGTAAAGGGGTAACAATACTAGTATAATGGGAGACCAGTATACTGATTAGTTGATTTTCTATTATAGCGTTTGAAATATAATTACCTTTAAGACTCTAAATTATCATATTACTTCAATTAAGAGCAGATAAATATCATCCTCCATTTGTCATATTCGTAAATTAATATGAATTTAAATTTGCCGGTATAGTAGAAGTTCCAAGAATTAATCAACTATTTATATTTGTGTTCATCAGAATAAACAAATCGACAGTAAAGGTATCTAATACTTGTTATTCATTCGTCGAGGGACCTTAGGTACATAGGATCAGCCCTTTTTATTACTTTGCCCTGGAAGTAGTCTATATTCATAAACAGTAACTATGTAACCTAGGTACCTACAGTCATAGCACAAGACGATATAGAATGATCATATGGAACTTATAAGCTATATTATCTTTCAACTGGCTACTCGATGAACCTGGCTACTGGAAGTTCGTATGCCTATACATTTTCACTGATGACACTAAGTAAGCCCTTGCTTTAGAGTGAACTTATTTAACGAAGTTGAAATAACACTCCAAGTTAGATCTGTGCTTACTATGTGTAAGTTGAAATAATTAAGTCCTTCGGCTTTAAGGTAAATATCGGCGTTTCAAGTGATTAACCAAGTCTCCGGCAAATGATTTGCTACTCTAAGTTGCGAAGCTAATAAACTGGTTTCTGTAAGCCCTCCTGCTGCAAGGCAGTACTAATAGTATGTCATCATCACACTAGTAACGCGGGCGTAACATTTAAGTATATTTTTCAGTGTAATACTTAGGTACAGTCTAGATAGAAGTCTTCAGATTCAATATTGAAATATAAAATTGAAGGAAAAGAAATCCCTCGTTGCGTATATGCTAGAATATCTATGATATAAGACATTTAGCAGATCAGCGGTAGATTTAGCCACTCAACCTGTTAGGGAGAGTAGGCATACTAACTCCCAGCAAAGGGGGTAGAAAGAGAAACTATATCCGAGTGTGTGCCTTATGAAGATCCCGATCATACGTAATTCTAAGACATATATACGTATAACGAAGTTCGTAAGATTTATCTTTGTAGTACGGAATACGCTTTCAATGCCCGCTGAGCCACGTTCTAATGTCGTCTTCTGGATGATGAAATTGGTAACGCCCGAAGGTCGTAATAGACTAGATATCTAAGTACCTAACTAATAGTAATTTATATCTATACTAAGACAATTCGGCGCGTAGCTATAGCGTATAGGAATACTGGGGCACTAAGGTAGAGTTAGCGTACTGTCTAATATAGGGGGACAAAAAACTATATCCCAGAGTGATAGTAGGATGCCACCTAAAACAATTCTGACAATATTCGGAAGGCTTCAGCGAGGACGAAGCTATATGAAAACAACCACATAATTAGAAGCACATATTCCTATTACTCAAGTAAACATAAGATTTTGATAAGCTACTTGGCAAGTGAGAAATCTAGATTCTACTATGCGTTGTGGTTAAGCAAAAGACCCAATTACCACCTTATTTCATCTTAAGAAGCACTCTTACTGATAAAATAGCTGCTATATTAACGAAATGAAAAGGATATAAAATCATCATAACCCACCTAGGTACCTATTCAAAAAGGGAAGTTCTTCATATATAATTCTCTACTTACCATGCCTTTATGGGTTACGATAGATGTACGCGTTAAATATCTTAGGTGCCTTACGTAAGATATAGTCTAGGGTTTGAATTGTAAGGTATATTGCTCTATTATGAATAGAGGTTTGGTTGTGAAAGGCAACGCTTATACTAAAGAGGCCTTTAGAAGCATTGAAAGTCAGATACATAGACACGGATTAAGTCTTATACGTGACTACTTTATCTATAATAACTAGCTAATTATCGTGAAAGACGTATTAGCCTCTCTTGAAACAAAGCGGCTAGGGAAATCACAGCAAAGGCACAGTTTACTACGTAGGAATTGGATACTATACTACTAACGAATCATAAATAATAAAAATTAACTCTTTATATTCTTTAAATCTCTAGTTGAACTATTGGGTTATAGTGGCAAGGTAAACTCTATGTGCGGTTGCCGGTAGGAAGTGGCTCGGTGATGGATGTGAATGAGTGTGTTTCTTCTCTGATAGACTCGGAGCCCGCTCCGTGAGGCTATGGAGAATATCTATCGACGACTACTACTCATATCCTAGTTTCCCATCTCCCTGTAGGCACAGTATATGTGGAGACCTTACCTGCTTGCTTATCCACTTTGTCACTTCCATATCTAAAATCCGCGAGGGTATTATGAAGCCTACCCTCCTGTAGAATTATCTAATGCCGCGTTATGCTATTTAAGGGGCCGAGATGATAATACGAATCAGGGTATATCTACAATGCTGTCATATGATATCTGATCGGTAGGTATATGGAAGAAGGATGCGTGGACTATTTGGAACCGCATGGTGGATGTCTGGTCTTCCGAAATCCTCATTGTCAGTCCACTTCGTTCCGCGGTCAAGGGGATATTTCCGAAGGACTGCACCATCTTAGTGTTCGGAGACAGGATGGCATCCATGGTTCGATGTTGTCTTGTATGTCAAGTAAAGATCGCTAAAGGCCCGAGTCGATCGACGGATGGGATGAGGCCTGGCAGCCAATACACAGATCCGACTCTAGGGTTGGAATGCATACCGGGGCAGGCTTCGACGGGCATCCTGCGGGAAAGCGGCATTAAAGGTATGGCTAGCGTGCATCGCGCGGAAGCGATCCAAATTAACGTGGATGCTATCCAGGCGCTTCCGATAGTTTCCGTCGACAAGAATCTATAATCGTAAACTTCGCTCGAACGGGCGACCGGCGATTCTTCTCGATGCGAGAGCTGACCAGTTGGGGATATATTACTGCTGGAGGCCTAAGATGGTAAAGTAGTCGACTACCAATGCCTGCGTCTGGCTCAAGCCACCGCTACTTTCTTCTGACAAATTCATCGCCGAATCAAGGATATGGGTTGATGCTACGGCCCTAAGGGTAGGTACCGATGTGTTGAAACCCTACAACAAATAAACCTTCGAACCATGATCTGAAATAACAGGAGGATCTAGAAAACCTAATGATCTCGAAAATATTATGAAGAGTAAGGAAATAACTTCCATATCGGCAGATAGGCAGTGCCAGCTAGTTTCTTAAAATTACACGAGGCTCTATGTCGGATAACGGTATGACGACAGGAACTAGGAACTCTGTTGCATGTAATCCTTACATGCTTCCAGGCCGAAATGGGACGTAAGGTGATATCTTCTTAGTAGGGTGCCTCGTTCCCGTATCTCATAGGGGATGTTACACAGTGGCTTATAAGGTGAACCGGTCAGACTTACGATGGCGAGATTATGAAGAATACAGCTTCATGAAATAAGCCATTTCGTTAGCTATTTCTATATTATTGTATTCTATTAGAGACACTAGTACTGATCCTAAGGACCTTCCTTTCAAGTTCTTAGGGGACCTAGACACTTATTATTAATGGGAGGGTATCTCTACAGTGTAGAAAAGCCGGTACTCTAAGACCGGTGGAGGATAACACTGGAGCCTTGCAGGCGGTGAGAGTTTATATCCCTTGATATTGGGTATTTCCCCTCCCGACCTCTCGCTCGAAATATGAATACAGTGTGACCGGTCAAATCTATATGAAAAAGAACCGTCTCACGGAGATTGTACGGATATCTACTAATCTATACCACGACAAAAAGGGTTGAATCTCCGAGAGCTTCTGTCATTATTATCAGTCATCTTTATCCTTATTTCAGGATATATCAGCAGTTGCGCAGGTATGCTGATGCAGACAGGGGAGGGTAACTCGGTCAGTAGACATAGATTTTACGCTACATAGTTCAATGATTCTATCGGAAGTGTGATTTCAAGAACAGCCCAAGATTGGACGAGAAGTTTTCAACCGTAAGCCGTAAGAATTCCTTGGCAGAAATTTACATTCGGGAGTAGGCTATCAGAGCTAGGAGACAGGGAAGCCCAATATGAGGTCTTATTGGGTTTAGGCAACGGATTGTTGTCGCTCATCGGAGAACGCCTTGCGCGGTGATAAGATTTATTCGTCGGCAAGGCGTGTAACTAGTTGATTCCGTGCAAATCAAAGGTGGGATAGAACTTTGTAGACGGTAGACAGAATACCCCTAGCGCACCCTTTATAGCAATGCGGAATGTCATCATTAAAGATCGAGCAGAGCCTCACGATGTTCTACAGAGACTGAGGGAATGTCGAACCCGGTAATCTTGAAACATGGGCCTCTAAGATGACATATAGATTCGCTAATACGGGTTGAGCTAAAAGAAATGGGCCAGCAACGATAGGAGGGATCTCGTGCCACGTTACAAGAACTAAGATGCATCCTTCTTCACCTTCACTCTGCATTTGTGCTTGCTCGAGGATTTATCGGCATATTTTTAATCCATGACAGAATGTGCTGGTTTGACCTTTCCTAAAACTAGGCCCTAAGCCAGCCACGTATACGCAAGCCATGTGCTTCAGGCATGATCCTGTTTGTAGGACGACGCTAGTGTAGATATACCAACTCTTTCAACCCTTTTGGAATCATACGGACAATCTGCCTGCTTAGAGAAACCTGAAATGATCACAACAGAAGCTAGCAACGTGGATGATTGTTGGCTCAGGGGTAAAAAAAGGTATGTTTGACAAATAATTTAATAGCAGCAGCCCCCAATCTGGAAATGGGAAGCGAACAAATGCGGATAACCAAGGTCAAATGCACGCTAGTATTGACGCACATAGAGAGTTTGAGCAACGTAGAAGAAGGAAGGAGAAGCTAATAAAGATTTGCTTCAAGTTGAATGCTGAGCGTTCGCGGGTGAGGTGGCCGGCAGATGAAAAGGGGGGAATGCGGATTTTCGAGTGTATAGCGTCTGTCGATCGATTCGATAAGGCACCAAGCGGGATTAATCCATTTCTCTGTAGCTCCGAGGCACGCGAGTGCAAGAAGCGAAATGACCATGCCAGAATGTGTATGTAGTTGTTGAGATATACGAACAGTGAACTTACCAGTAAAAGTGAGGAGATAGCTTCCTGAATATCCTTGTTGTCGATCAAGACCCAACTAAGCGCCAACCCGCTGACAGTTCGCCAGCGAGTGCCACAGCACCAAGCTTTTGTAATACCATTGGCTTAATAGTCTAATTGTCTAAGCATTGAGACGCCCGGCTATACTTGAGAAGGTAGGTAGGTGGAGGAAAAGGCTTCGGGTAAGGCCCTCCTCGTGCAACTACAAGTCGCATGCAAGACACGCCACCTTCATCGAGTAGCCTCGGTCAAGTTCTTGGTCTATGTTCCTTGTTCCTTGGCCCTGCCACGATGGTTGGATGGATGAGTTGGTCCGTATCAAATGATGCTAAAATGTGACAGGCCTTAATGCTACTGTTGCTATAGAGTTCTGCTGACATTTGACCCCCCATCGTTGAAGGCTTAGGGCGCGATGGCTTGAGCCCTGCTGTCGTGTAGCAAATACAATTTTGAAGAATCAATATCCACGCCGGACTACTATTGGGTTCGCAAGCAGTCCTAAAATTACTTACCACAGTCTACCCGGATCCTGGATGCCGAAGCCTCACACAAATTACTAATACTTCGGTCATGGCGGGCTTTCTCGTGAGAGTACGAAGGCACTGCGCTCTCGGACCGTGAGAACCAGAGCAATAAAACGTGCAAAGGAACCTGAACTGCGACCAACACAATCACTACAGCAATTTGATAAGAGTATGAATGTAACGGTGGGTGGCTGCATGAGGAGCGCATGTCAAGCCACCCCTTTTCGAAATTTCTTGCAGAGGGTCACAGAGATACTTCGGTCCAATCTAACGCTATGTCCCTGATGGGGTATAATGTGAGTATCTAAATGTCTCATGTATTCATTAGCTCCAAATTGATGTTGACTGAGGAATACTGGGGTTAGGGCTCGACTGAAATGACTGAAATGACTGAAATGACTGAAATTGACCGTTGCGATCAGTCTAGCTAAAGGCTAGGACCTGTTCGGTAAAGATGTCAACAAACAATGCTAACATCACGTCATATTCTAATATAACTAATGTGTCTGTTAGGATTATGTCTCGCATATATGTAGTGTATACCTACCTACTTATCTATACTGTTACTTATAATAGTTAGCCGGTAAGGGCTTGGTGGTAGATGCAGGACGGGGCAGCTTTATGTTAGTCAGTTACAGATATATAAGAAATAGCAGCTAGACCTTCGCAGCTATGAAGAAATAGCGGATATAAGTCTCATAAAGTACCTATACTTGCGCGAGATACGCACAGTTTGGACGAATAAACGGATGAGCAGGTTTCTTAGTGAATAAGCGACGGCGACCTTTCCCGCAAGGTCTTAAAGGTCTAATATGCATAACTGTAAAAGCTAAGAAGGGATGATAGGCTACAAACCCTAAATGAAAGAACATGAGCTCCAATTATATCTCATTAAACAAGTCATCTCAAGCTTCAAAGAGGCTTCACACAGTGCCCGTGGCTCGAGCACCTATGTTTAGATAGATTCCGGCTAGGTATCCGTATATATGTTCGGTTGAAGGCTCTGACGTCGGGAATGGGAAAATCCCGAATTCTTTAGCACTCATGATTATATAGAAACAGTAAAGAGAACTTCTTTGTAAGGCTTTGAGGTCCCGGGGGGTTTATTGAAACATACCACGATCCGGCAAGTAAAAGTGCGCTGGGGACTTTTCAATTACCTATCTGACTTGCGTAAACATGCATAACAAAACGATCGAAAACAGGAAACAAGGCAAAAGTCAACATAACCTAGGATTATAATGTGAGGCTGATCTACAATTAGATACGCACTTAAGCATTTGATCGAAAGTTCGATCCGTGGCTCTGATGTGGGTGAAGTCATATTGCAAGTACATAGGTAAACAAGTAACCGCTGGAAACATTATCCTCATTTGTATTTCTTCCTTTTTTTCTTCTATTATTAAATTAAATACAAACTCCCTTGCTTTTTATTTCTAGAAAGCTCCAAAAAAGCTCCAACACAAATTGCAGCAAGGAGGTATACAAAGTTAGGTTAGTTACCTGATACTGTAGTAGTTATGATGAAAGTCATGATATGGATGTTGAACAATGAAGTGGTAATACTTTGCACCATACATGTATACATGCAGGTTAGGTGGTAATATACAGCTTATGTACTTAGGTATAATACACTTACATAGTATATGTACCTAAAATATAAACACGATCAAGTCAGTACATCTAGATTTCAAGGTAGTATGTGCACGACAGTACCTAGGTACGTATTTCCCGAAAGGGACGTACTAATACATGCTATGCACCTCTTTGGGCTGGTGGGTACTCATCTTGCACCATTACCGGACGTGAGGCCCTGGTATGACAAGGGTGATGACTGGCCATTCGGCTTATGATTGGGGGATCGGTCAATTCAATAACAAGTATTTTCTGTCCTGTCAGATTCCTAAATACAAATTATTATGTACCTCTATACTTATTAACTTCGCAGGGGCACTTTTACACCGGTCGTTATAAGCAAACCGACAGTGCGGATTATAACGATTAAATATGTACTATCTTCTAATTGATTTGGCTTTCTCCTAT
Organism: Daldinia childiae; assembly: GCF_008694065.1. NCBI lineage: Eukaryota > Fungi > Ascomycota > Sordariomycetes > Xylariales > Hypoxylaceae > Daldinia > Daldinia childiae. The sequence continues at coordinate 4,316,859 of NW_022984643.1, forward strand.
TACAACTTAGGTTTAGTGTCATCTCCAAAGAATTACATATGCTAGGTAGATATGTTATGTTTGCTTTTTTTTTCTTTTTTTTCTTATGCCTGCAATAACCTGACTTCCCTAGATAGGATTAGAAGGTGAAGACTTGCCTGATATGTTGAGTCCCGTGGTATGATCATACTTGGCTAATGTCTGTCCCCGCGTCTACAGCGCCCATTATCTTCTGTGGTAAAAGAACAAGTTGCTCGAACCTATTTCTCTACCCCAGGAAAAAGTAATAACCAAGCCGGTCAACCCTACTTGATTCCTTGCCAGTTACCATGTGTTACCCCTGCCTCTTGTCGGTGATATGCATACCTACTTAGGTAATTACATATCTACCTGTATTTACGTACGTTTTATACTTTCAACATTTACTTGAAGACTTGGGGGATTTATATACTATTTAGGATGATAGAAACGAGGCTGACTTAGAGAAAACAACAGCGTAAAAAAGAAAAGGAAAAGATAGCAGAAACCAAATACAGAAACACAAGGCACCAGATATGGTAATTAAGAATATATATAAATTTGAATCCAGGGCCCTCCTTGACTATTCAAATTGTCAATGAGTAGTCACCTCGTACAAGATCTAGAATCGTCGCGTGGGCATCATTCGTTCAGCTTGCGCAACCCTCTCTACACCCATTCAGTAAGAACAAGATGCTTTAGGAAAAGCATGGCTTTTCGGTATTGCTCTGTCTGAGTGTGCCAAACGTGGCACCGCTGCGTCGTGTAGATCATGATGTGCATTAACATGACAGAAAGATTGCTGCATTATCATTCTAGATTGACGAGAATTATATTAGAATCCGCGGTCCGATCCGGATGGACCGAAGCCTTGTTGCGTAGTAAATAAATCCCTCTTATATGTAGGTATAATGCCACATTCCGCCTTGCTAACTTCGGAATACCGATTCTAACAATAAGAAAAACGTATTAGCCAATGCTATAAGATAATGATATCACCTTAGTGAACAGTTTACAGTGTGTTATAACAATTGACACTCGGTGCTAAATAATGTAAGGGCACTGAAGCCCCAATAGTAGCTAAATAATTCGTGGTTTAAAGCAGTTCGTGGGGTTACACTCTTTAGGGGCTTGATATGTGGGGGACAGACCATGCTGGATGGACACATGTAATTCATCAAACCAACGGCAGTTCGCATTTACTACTATAGTTTAAGGGGTAGAATAAACACGCAGGGCCCGTTCTTCGCAAAGCCGTATAGATAGGTATATTAATAGCTCTGCATTAGGGGTGAAGTGATAAAGATGATCCTACTTCTTTGAGTTTCTGTGATCTATAGGGAACGGCCTCCAGCTCTATCCTTTTGACGTGGTCAACAGTTATCGCTCCCGATCCCAGCCTCGAAACCTCGGGTAATAAGGGTAAACCATTGGTCATCGCATCAATTTCGTAGATCAAGTGCGTAGAGATGATCACGAATTGGGCTCTATCAATGTGTATACCTTTTTATTTGCCACTCTAGTAGTCAAAAGCTCAACTTTACCTTAGGTTTTAAGAATGGTGTCATACTTTGGGACCACGGAGGGCTACGAGAGTGAGCTGTGAGCTCATCTTCTGACCTGGCTCTCTCGTAAGATATGTCCAGCAGGTCTTATTCATGTCAGCCCTATTTCTCACGTGTTCTTTACTTGATAAGTCGTAGAACTCTCATGGCTTGAGACATTTGAGATCGTGGCTTCAGGTGGTCTATTGCTACGTCCGTACCTTGCGGATCTATCCCGCTAGGCGTGCTAGATTAGCCTACCAAAAGCATGCAAGTACGCCCTGCTCGATGCTCGATGTCGACCGGATACTGCCGAGGATTCGTCAGAGAGATGTCACAGCCAGGCTCAAGGCCATGACCGTATGCTAACAATGTAGGGCCGAAACCCAAACTAATAAAATGGTCGTAGGTGTAGTGAGTCACGTATGTATACAAGCCTAAATTCTCAAGTCCCGATGCCCTCCATCTACACAGGCCAAAGGAAATGAAAACTTCCCTTAGAAGAAGTACGATCTTTCCAGGACGCGGCCCCTAACTTGTGGACTGCTTAATGTTTGCCTGACTATGCTTCTCATGTTAGGGGTCATCAATTTCTCAAGAGAAGAACTGCATCAGATCCTGCTCGTTTCTGATCAAATAAGGATCTCGGCAGAGATACCTTACGACTAGGACTTCTAACTAAAAGTGGCGACGGTTGGTCCAGATTTGACCAAACGGTCGTAGGCTTGCCATGCAGTCTCCCGAAGACTGGGCACAACTCGACCAAGCAGATCCCTTCCCAATTACCAGGAGATGTTTGTGGCGTCTCGTAGAGGCACTGACGGTAGGATACGTGCAGACATGATGCATAGGGGAACGGAGTTCCTCATCCATCGGCTCCCAAGGTCTCGGTGCTCTTGATATCTCTAACTACCTAGGTACTTTACATTGTCCTCTATGGCCTCAAAAGAACTACATTCAGGTTCCTTATAAAATATTATAGAAAATTACCTAATATATCCTTAGCGGGGACTGTAGAGCTGAATAATTCAAGTGGAATTCCAAGTTGCACTAGAACCCTCTTTGGGAGAAGCCTGACTTTCCTAATCTTAGGAATACCAATTACAGTACCGAGAAGATTAGGGGTCCGTGGCCACACCCTAGGACTTGTTTGGCCTTGAGGCTGGGGAGACTAAAACAACTTGAAGCATAAGCCCTGCAACGAACGGCTTCTTGCCTTGATTGTCATGAGGAAAAGATGGAGCTGAGTTGCCCCAGATGCTTTGTGTCTAATTCGGTAGAATCTTCACTTGACCTCGCTTGACGCACTCCGCATCTTTGCCAACATTGATGCCAGGCACACAGGCTGTGCTGCCCACCCCGTAGGTTCTCATCTATGGGATTCTTTGACCAGACACATAGGGCTACACCCAGATACCTTGTCCAGCTCATACATTACTGCGCAGCTCGCCGGTTCATTTGAAATTCAAAGGAGCGGCACACCGGCCCCTAACAATAGAAAAGACTGAACAAGCCTCGAGTTCTCCGCATAATATACAGATGACCCTAATACTTGCTGTCTCAAAAATCCCCCAGCTTGCACTACCACTGCTACCATTATCACCTCACCCAGTCCCAAGAGGGAATAGACAATACCCACTTCGCCTATCTACCAGTCCTATCAAAGATTTTATTATCCCGTCATTGAAGCCTCGAGGACCGCAGTGTGGCCGATATATGGATTTGCTGCTGCGAGTCTGAAGAAGTTGGCTTCATCCATATGCACCATTTCGTGGCACTGCCCTTTTGTCTCTTCTTACAAGCCTTAATAGATCTGCGCGGCATATGCCACCGTACGAGTCGAAGCCACCACGTTAAGCTTTAAATACATTTCCCGTGAGGGTATATAGATTCCCTTCCGTCTCGGACTTCGCAGCTCTTGTGTTGTCAACCTGCACTTGTCACCTGCTCAGAATACTCACATAGATTAAACAACCTCCCTTACATTGATTCGAGGAACAACTTAGGTCAGGGCCTATCATATTTTCTGGATCCACGAACCGGCTACGCGGACCCCATACCCGGCAGGCGGCGGTACGGGAGCTGATTATTTGATAGCGTGAGGCTTGGTGCGGATAAGAGAAAAAGGTACGCCAGGTTACTGAACGTTTTTGGAGGCTGATTATCACGAGGCGCCCCCTTGGGATGATCGAATGGCGCCCGTATGGTTTCATTTGAGTACCATCCCATGCCCTGTTGCAAATTGATACGCATGGCGCCATCGACCCAAGTTGGCGGTAGGCAAGTTGGTGTGCATTTAGCCTCCACCATGTTAATCAATCACAGATCGCGCTGGAATTCTGCAGCAAAGAAGCAGTACTGACACATATTCTCAGGGCCTCCCTTCGATTTGCTTAAGACATAAAGATATTCGCATATTTAGGGCCCCTTTCCGATAGGGAGAGTAGGTACTTAGTTCTTTTCTACTCGGGATATTGTGCAGGCGCCACGCGCGAAATCTCGATGAAAAACCGCACTGGGCTACTGGGTTAGGCAGATCGTGGAGCTAGGACATATACACAGCGACGCATGATACAAGATAGATACGGGTCAGAAACTAAAACGATGACGCTCTAGTCGACGTCAAAGATACCTAACCTTCAGGCTGATTTAATCAGACCTGCCTATCTACGAATTTAATACCTATCTACCTATTTATCTACCTAGGAGGTATCAAGGTACTCGATCCGACATTGATTCGGCATAACTAAATCCAACTCAAGCCGGCGCGGCTCAGTTTCTATCTTACATTATTGGCTCTACGAGAAGATGCTAGGAACTGTTATGTCTTGGCTAACCCGCACTGTCAATCCATTTTGCTTCCCTTTCCTACCTTCCCCTAGCCCGGTTGTTCTTATTATTTTCTTTTCTCGAGGGTTAGAAGCTGACAGAATTTTGGATCGTCTAGGTTTACTATTCGCTGCATGACTGTGCATGTATTCGCGGAAGCGTTAATTACTTGGCACTGATGGTTACAGTGGACTATTCAAAGGTCGGTGTACATCCTGGCCCCCTGGACTTCTCATATCTGCAACGCAGCAAGTCCATTTTTTGTATCCCTGCCCTATTTCTAAAGATTAACATACCTACATCAATTACATACTTTTACTACTACCATCTACCATGACATCTGCTACCGATCGAGGTCGGAAAGTGGTTAGTCGATGAGAGGTATACTTACAATGCAGAATGCAGAAGGGAAAAAAAAGAAATCCTAAAAATAAGATAAAAAGAAAAAGGGAAAAAGAAGAGAAGATTTAAAAAAAAAAAAAAAAAAAAAAAAGAAAAAAACCTACGAACATGTGGCCACCATCTCCCCATCTACTCAAAATGGGTAGTATACCTATATGACATTTATCTAGTTATATCTCTTTTACCTATGTGTATTTACTTAAAGTACCGTATTGCAGGTACATTGTTAGAGTTTCGGCACGTTGTGACGGGACAAGCCTTATTAGTGGATAAAGTACCTGGTCTCAAGTGAAGCCGGCGTGTGGTGTCGTCTTGGATTTCTTTTTTTGGGAACCCTGCAAAGAATACGGAACTAACAACCGTTATTGGAACAGCTAATCCACGATCCGTCTTCGAATCCTCCGTCGTCAGCTCTATTAGCATCATCAGCCACTTTTCGGCCGAATGAAGCACGCCTCTCTTCTAACAGAGAGGCTCCTCGAATGAATCAACAACTTAATCCCAAGGTATTTATCATATTTATCATATTCATCATATTCATCATATTTATTATTATATACATATTAATTTATTAACTTGTTAAAATTTCCACTTCATTCACTTATGCACCTTCTTGTCTTTTTTTTTTATTCTCCGATTATTTCCCATCTCCTTTTACATCAGCTTCCGCCGAAGAACAAAAACAACAAATAGTTCGAGAAAGTCCGCATTCGCCGAGCCCGGTCTGTGGGAGGGCGCTTTTAATTAAGGGAAGCCAATTGGATTAAATGGGTCATGCATTGTCGATGTTGAGGATATCGGAGACGAATGTCCAAGGCAGCTCCGAATATGCTTGTTGCTTGCTACTTGCTTAAGCTTTGAGATCAAAGTAGCAAGCAGGGTCAACAAAGGGCCAACCAAGGTCAGTTCAATCATCTCAACTCCAAGTATACGTATTGTCATGTTCGTATGCATGCGCACTAAGCACGAACCCACCATACGCGCTCGCGCACACAAACATATACACGCGCATATACACAAACACATTCACCTCACCAAATTCGTATATACATACATACATTACCTTACATGTTATTCGCAGCCGCATATGGCAATTCCCATCTCATCTTCCTGCCACATCTTCTAGTTTCCCCCCACACGATATACCAAATAAGGATCGGAAAAAATCAAAGTCAAAGTCAAAATCAAAATCACAATCAAAATCAAGAAAGAGATGATAATGCAAATCGGAAACCGGGGAGGACGTGCGCCTCGTAAGCTTTTAAACCGTCTTCCGGCGGTTTGCCAGACCGGTGTTCTCGAAAAAAGCTTTGCGTTATTGTAGGCAAGAAAAGGCCTGTCGCATTAGATGAAAATATGAATCAGCAATCCCCGGTTTCCTTTATGTCGCACAAGAAAAAAAAAACGCCCCCCGGGTCTTTTAGCGTGGTACATCTCGAGGGAATTCTCTACCTTTACCTACCCTACCTTCCAGGTACATATACTTTTGTACCTGAAGGCTGCTTCTGGAACCTCGACTGCCATTATCCTTGCGAGGGTGCTTGCCCTTAGGTACATCAATCCTAAGGTACCTCCTACCTTACCTACCGGGGCAGTCAGCTCACTAAACCACGTATCTTGCACCATGCCCGCGGTGTCACAGTGCCACGCACGGAATGACAAGGTATATGTCACTGAACTGGAAGCAGCCGGAGCAAACACCGTGCTATTCTTGCACATTCACTGAAGCAGTCACTCTACTTACCTCCTACTAGTCTCGCTTTCTTTCTCTCTTTCTCGTGTTCCCATATCCGCTGCCAGCCTACTAGCCTACATAGTTACTTTGACTTAGCCTACATCTTGGCCGGCATACCCATCTACATATCTACATACATCATACATCCCCCATTTGATCTACTTGCCTACCTCATAACCATACATACATACATAACCATACATGACCAACTCCTAAATACTTGTCCACTCGCCCACATACCCGACAAGCCATCATACATATACAAAAAGTACTTACATACTCGTCAACAACTCGCCAGTCTTCCCCGGTGCCAACCGTGCTTTTTATGATTTTGTATTAGCACATCCAATACAGGGACAATCTTTCAATCTCGTGTACTAACATTTGTTGCCGCTTTCTACAGGGCCTACTCACAAACCCTCGAGCCCTCAATTTCCCTGCCGGCAATGCCAAAGCCCGGTAATGACTGCAGCTCACCTCCAATGGGCCTCCTCTATTAATTAGACCTGTCACCTCTATGCCAATTATCTTTACCATCATTACCCTCCTTTGTCACTGACTATTTTTACCCTTCTAGCAGGACTTTGAGTCTTCGCCGCCTTCGTGTCCTGGGCTGGAATATCTAGACATACCAGCTACAGGTGATATGAGGTTAGTTTCATGTTTCCCCTTCCCGCTAAGAAACGAAAAAAAAAAAGAAAAAAGAAAGAAAAAAAAGGAAGAAAAAGAGAATATTCTTGATCATATCTGCACTTCTATCGTCTTTGTTACCTTTATGTTATTTCAACCTTATTTCACTTTGATTGTCTTAGATCGCATCATATCACATTGTCATCTCCATCTTCGCACCTTATCTCAACAGCAATACTCGGGCACTTATGGAGGTGTGCCGGCTGGGTTGCTCTCTGGTTCTACTAGCACACCCATATGATCTACCTACCTTACAATCTGCACCTAACTGCTACTGCCTGTAAATCCCTCTTACTATAGGCGCGGAGACGAGTTGCATGGGTGGCTGTTGTAGCTACACAAAATGCCTGTGACTCTTCCGCTGTTCGCCGCTATGTGGCGTGGTGTATAGCTCCCGTATCCGCTACCCCTGTGCTACGCAACGTTGGCAGTACCACATCTCTTGGTCGCACTGAACACTTGGGCATTGTCTCGCATGGAATTGCGATACAGGCATTTTCGCTAGCCTGCCCAGAGCCTCGCACACCAACTTCTATTTGCTAGGACCCCTGCTAATACTTTCTCTAGATACAACCAAGATTCCAATATCTCTTCCTTGACGATAGAAAACCCTCCTCAGCCGCCTTCTGTGCTCAGCGGTTTTTCTGCACCTCTCCTAAACACTACTACGACGGGGTACTCCCCTGATACAGGATCATTCTATTCTCCAGCCTCACAGATCTTCCCCGGGATCGACGTCAGGCCACCGCGCCTGAGCTCCAAGTAAGTTGCACATTGATCACAGTCCCTTCATAGTGTTCAATAACACACCCGTTTGGAACTCATCCAGATGTTGCCTTACTCACTGCCTTAGCAGTAGCACCTCATCCACGGGCATGGCACATGCCAACCGCTCCGCTGCGTTACCAAATCCAGCATCAGCGTACAACGTAAGAGATCTCTACTCTGGATCGAGGCCATCCTTTGGAAGACCAACGGAGCACACGAGGTCGCCTTCTTTTGCAGCGCCTTTGCGACGCCATCCCCTATCTCCAACTCCTAGTCCCAGCATTAGCTTTACAAGCCCTGTCAGAATGGACACCAGTCAGTATGGAAAATCCGGGGGGTCGCATATCCCTCCGCTTCTAGCAATGAGCACAAACGGCCAGCTAGTGTACAGCGATTCCGGGGCGCCCATAAAGATTGACATCCACGGAACTATCGACAAAGGTTTCTTCATGTCAGAGGGAGATTGGACGTGTTACAGGAGGAATTACTTCTCCTGCATCTGCTCATACGGTTTGTCGCCGTATTCGCCCAATACGACGATGCAGTATGTTCCTAGCGGATCGTCAACATCTTATCAAGTATTTGGGTTTGCGATGTGCATTTCTGCCGTGGTTTCCGACAGTGACTCGCACACAATTGATTTGGTGCAGCATACACCAAAGAGAGATAAAGGACCGGTACAGAAACCGGAGAAAGTTAGGCTTACACCGAAGCAGCCACAGCAAACACCGCACCCATTACTATATCAAGACCATCACGCTATGCCCGGAAGTTCGAGACCCTTGTACGAAAGTGGTTATGGGCAGAGTACGCAGGGGTCCTACCCAAGCGAGCACACGTTCGAAAGGATCCAATTCAAGCAGGCGACGGCAAACAATGGTAAACGAAGAGCGGCTCAGCAGTACTACCATTTGGTTGTGGAGCTATACGCAGATGTGGGAAATCAAGCCCAGGATCAGTTCATGAAGATCGCATCTCGGAAATCTGCAAAGATGATTGTAAGAGGGCGCTCCCCTGGGCATTACCAAACAGAAAGGCGTGGGAGCACCAGTAGCGGACCCGGTGGATCAAGTGGAATGGGCGGTTACTCCGGATCCCAAGTATTAGGGCCAGATTACGGTAGCTCGGGCGGTCCTTCGCTTCTTCCAGGCTCGTACGCCAGCGGCGGAGCGTACGATCCAAGATCGGGGCATTATGGGGGGACTCGCCATCACGAGCTACCAGCGGAGCCGATCATCCCAACCGAGGAAGCCAAGGCTATCGACAACACAAGGGAGTACCAATACTATCCTGCGCCTATCTACGAAGGTACCGATGCGAGACAGGGTGTTGAGATGTTCTCTCACCGAGGCGAGCCGGACAGCTTAATGACTTCGGCCCCACCGGCGGGAGACTCGAGCTCGTCGAAAGTCAAACACGAATACGACGGTCCCCTTCCGAGTATTCTATACAACCCCGGAAATGCTTACTACCGGGGCTGCAGTCGGTTTGAAGGGAAGTCAACATCGACAGGTTATTACCCAACCATGCCGACCATGCTTCCCCAATCTGGGTGATACGAAAATTGTGTGGCATAAAGAAGTGTACTCGGCCGCATTCTGGCTGGTCTACACAGTATATTTCCTTGGCAAATTACCGCCACTTGCGTTAAGTTCTACTGCGTCTAGCATGACCATCGGAGATGAAAAGCATATCTGTTTTCTGGATTTTGGTTTTCCCGCATCTATCACTAGAGGCGGGACTGGCGGCGCACGATGGGATACGGTAGAAGGAAAGAATCTGAGAGAGGCTATGGTTTTATGGGGGATTCAGGCGAATGTGGGAATATACGAAGAATGAACTACGACCCCGGCAATGCGGTCGGGATATACTACAAAATATGGACTTTACCTGGTGGGATAACGGAAAGGATACCCCGGTGCGATGCTTTATGGTGTTTTCGAGACGGTTCGAGAAACGAAGGATAAGCGACTTTCATTCATCTACTTGAAAATTTGACGAAGACTACGCAAAAAAAATACTCATGGGCGGCGTTGGGAAAGACGGATTATACGGGTGTCTGCGTTTAACTTCCCCAACTCGGCAACTGCTGTGGCCCGTTAGTCGAGTCCTCCTGGTGAGACTAACTTGATGCAACTCGCCTTCTCCTGTCTCAATGTGATCAGAGGAATGCTTGGGCGGAATGTGTGTTTACGAGTCTCGCGAGACGGCTAGGTTTAGGGTGGACCGAAGAGCAGGGTCCCAGTTTGTGGCGCAAGGTGGAAATAGAAAGGCCCTTCTGTCGCTGCTGATGGTGCTTATGCGCTCAGAATTGCTTTCCCTGTATCTTCTTGGTCGAAAGATAAAACATAGCATTCTTTCCAATTTTTCTCCTCTCGGCCACGGGAATGGATCCTTTGTCTTGCGGGAGAGCGGATCAGTGCATGCCTATGGATCAAAAGCAGAGACGCCTTATCCACGCATAACTCCACACTAATACGCATCAGCCAATTAAAGAGAATGTTGAACTAGACTCGAGAAAAAAGAACTTGTTCGGCTTAGGTAGGTAGATGCAAACTTAATAGCGAAAGGGGGAGCGGGGCAATGCACTGCACCAATGAGTACCCCTACATGAGAGCGCAACGGCGAAGAGGTGCTTGGCAGAACGAAGTGTGCGTAGTAGTGTATGGGGGATATGAGGAATTTTGCTTTTTTTCGTGAGAGCCAGCAGCTCATCAGGTTGAGAGGTCGTTCAAATTGGACTTGCAAAGCCTCATTATGCCCCACAACGGGAACTAGGTTGCACTAAAGGCACGACACCATGATAGGAGCATAGTGTAGTAGGGCCTGGCAAAAGACGTAAGGCCAAGGCAGCTTTTTTCAGCCAGGGTTCAGGCGATGCAGCGGGCGGGTGTAAGGCAACTGGACAGGGGGGACGGGGGGGATCCTCCTTATGGAACCTATGGAATTCTTTGGAGCTAAGCAACTAGGGTCCTAGTACATATCGGTATGCGATCAAAGAGATCCTTGGTATCAATGCTATCTAAACAGTGGAACTTAGTAGATGAAAATCACCCCACATTTGACGTTACAAGTAAGTACCAGTCCAGGACGTAATCTACGCGCTAAACTTGGGGTTTGAGCTACACTAATAAAAACCTTGGGCTCCAGTAGCTTATCCTAACGATACCTTTAGGCGGGTACTAAGTAGATTAGGTACCTAAACCATTAGGTTAGGTTAGGTAGTCACAGAAGGTTAGATACGGTGGATTACGGAACTCTACTTATTAGAAACGGGATAGCTTTATCTTGCCAAGGTACATACCTCCTAAATAGGAAGCGGTATTCGCGCTGGACATAGGACCTCGTAGTTTCCTTGCTATACGTAATATAGGCTGCTGCTGCCTACTACCTATTTGCTACTTCTACTTTGTCCAACTAATTTCGGGACCGAAGAGACTTTTATTTTCTTTTATCTCATTATTTTCTATCTTTACGCCTTTCCTTCACGGTTGCAGTTCCCCGCCATCGTTGACATCGCGTCTATTGCGACATGATAAGTTGTTGAGCTCCTTTTTCCTTTTTCCTTTTCCCCTTTCCCCCTCCGATATCCAATCATGCGCGCATATATACATGGCTTGGCACTTATTTACACACCCTCCCTTTCCTCTATACAGTACGTAAATTCTCTAAGCTCAAGCAGGTTATATCTTTCCAGGCTCTGTTTACTGTCGCAGTGATGTTTACTACAACCACACTCGTCTAGCCGATGCTTTATCCTTATTCACCGGTGAATTTGGGCTTATTGGCTTAACAGTCGGGATGAGCCGTACGAGTCATAGTGAAGAGACCGGTCAGTTAGCTCCCCGGGATCCAGCCGCTATCGTTGACGGCCCAATAGATTTTTTAGTTTCTTAAGTCATGGCTTTTGTCAGATTTGAAAGCAAGTTTCAGTATCAGCAATGAGATTACGGCCGAGAAAACAATTATAACATAAGCAATAACCAAACATAATTGCTTAGCGTACGAGCAATGTTGTATAGGTATGCAAGTAAGATGCGGCCCGAGGTTCTCTCCTACCTACGTCTTTTACTTCCCCCCCCCCCCCTTCCCCCTCCTTCAACTTCTTAAGAGAATACCTCTACAATACAATATAAGAAACTTGTACCTGCGCTAATTGGTGCGCGGTCTAAATAAGCTTTTGTGGAGCTCTCACAGATCGTCGTGGAGAGTGGTCGGGGAAACCGGACGGTGAGTTTTTTCGTGTCTTCGATTGACTTTGTACTCCCAATCGCAAAGTCTGTTCCTGTTCAGTTACCCGTCGAGAGAAAGATCATCCGATCCCCCTGCACTCATAGTTGCAGTCACTATTACTTCAAGTAAAGAAAATTTTCTAGCTGGACCCGCCATCGCGGATCCGGAACCTACCAATGCATGAGTGATAGACCCGCCGCAGCTTTGATAGAATAGCGATAGCACCCTTGGCGCACGTTGTCGACCATCTGTTGGTCGACATTGGTTGTCTTGGGGGCCGCGTATCCTTATTCTATATCTTACACCTTTTATACACCCCTTGACACCCTTGCTGAAGAGGTGAGGTGAAAACAAGCCAAGGTTAGGCAACTACCAATCGTTGTAGTGTAATTTCTTTTACCACATTATACACCCTTTTCATGTTCAAATCGTGAGATCCAGCGATCCAGTCTACCAGCCTATATAGTTGGACCGGACCAGCGGTGTCGCATCAAGCCCCGATGTTCCGCAGGAGGGAATTTTGAAATTTTGATTTCAAACGGGAGGTAAATGTACCATCCCGCAAACGCGTGGACAATGGCTGTTGTCCTGCATATCCGGGCTTGGTATTGAATGCTTTGAATGCCTTAAATGCCCCGTGTTCTCACCGGAAGGCTTACTACCTTAGGTACTTTAGGTATTATATCTGACGCCCGCTTAGCATATCTAAATTCCCTCAATCTAGGTAACTAGGTTAATAGCTTCTCCTAACCCCCTCCCTGCGTGCCCCTTCATTTCCCATTTCCCATTTTCCTAATTTCCTATCTACTAACCACTTATTGCTAATGATTTCAAAGGCGGGATCTCTATCATTATCTTCTTTGCCGAGTTCCGGTAAGTGCCGAGATCAAATCCTTCCTCCTGTACCATCCAATCCTTTTGCTCGGTGCAGCATCTCTTCTAGTGGTAAGCCTATTACAGGACCAGCTTCTACTCGAATCGACGCTGCTACCTAATAGGACTTAACTCGCCACCACCCTCAAAACAACGATCATGTCTACTTAATTAAGTTCTCACCGCTCTGGCCTGGCAGACGAGTTATCGCGACATCCCTTCCAAGCATTCCCTGCCTAATCCGCCAAGATGGTTTTGGTCTAGGCAATCATAGATGGACATGGGATGAACATGGGTGAGTCAGTCAGCTTGTATCTTGGGGGCTAAACTCTCCACGCGGACATGTGGTTGCTTGCATGGATGCATCTGATTGGACCGTGCATGTATCGACGGCGTGCTCGGATCATCTTGCCATTCGCAAAAAGCTTCTCTCTTCGCAAGCCACACAATGTTACCATAGTAGGTACATGCGCAGATGCGGGACCGTAAGTAATCCTCTACGGGACTCCGGTCTGGTTGTGATGTCACTCCACTGGCCTACAATACGTCGGCAACTAATTGAAGATAGGTCCATGGCGAGCAATCACGATCTTCCCGAGTGCTCCCCCCTATTACGGTCTGCAGTATGTACGTACATACACCCCGAAGATGTGTCTGACGTGCATCTACAGCCATCTGTTACACTACTTCCGTTGTCTACTCAGCCCTACGCGGTACCTTGTGCTACTTTATATGGAGAGGATACCGCAACACGACATCGCGGCTTGATCCCGCTTGGATGTGGCTGAGTCAGACGACGATGCTTGATGCTGCTTGGCGTTGCTTGACGATACTTTGACGATACCTTGTCCAACTCGACAAACAATATATGTACAAAAAAGGTATGAAGATGACAGGTCGGTTTAACTCCCTTAGGCACATGTGTTTTAGTGTGATACAAAGTTTGCACTGTGTTTGCGTCTAAATCGAAAAATATGACAGCTCATTCTTACAACCGTGGGACCATGGGACCGCGGGACCGTGGGGAGGGGCAGTACCAAATGCAAAATACTGTCGTACAAAAAACCGTGCCGTACACATACATACAGGATTGGGGATTGGGGGGGACTATGTATGTTATCTCGTTAAGTCCTTCTGTGCAACGTATTGCGAGTACTACAAACCACTGCGACGCGCTTCTTGCGACACGGGTGCGGCATATTTGTGGCACATTTAGTCTGTCTCTCGACGACATATGTGCTACATAGTATATAGCACGTACAGTTCGTGCCAGGGGGGTAATTGTTTGGGAACCAAGAGCCAATGAAACCACCTTTTTCTAGTGTGACATTCGACAGATCATGTCCGCTAGGGAACCTCCCCTTTTAAACCTATCAACAAGCGAAATGCCGATCAGTACGGGACAATTACCAAACATGCACTCAATTTAATCCAAATTTCTTGAAGGATCCGCTGTAACTGCCGTCAGCAAGCAAAAGCTTACCATACCACTTATCTAAAAAACTAAGAGGGCATGTGGTGTTTGTTATCTACACCGCCGCGGCGCCGCCAATGATTCAAATATTGGCCGGGTAGTATTCCTCCAATCATAACGCTTTTCCACGGTTACAATATTCCAAAGATTACGTAGTACAGGGACTCTCTCAACTGACGGTGTAACCAACATAAACGCCCGTGTAACTCTAGACTCTTCCCTATTGCTGTTGGTTTTTTGCTAACTTGGGGGATAAAGAGCTAAGGTCAAGTCGAGTAAGCGCGGGGTGTCACAAAAGCAGGGTTTCCTAAGAGGAACTTTTGTGGCTTGCAGGATTACCTAGCAGTAGATCACTGACGATTTGCTGCTGTAATACGGGCTTACGCATGACGAAAATGTGTGCCACCCGGAGTTCCTGGAGCCTTCCATGAATCTTGATTCGTGACGCAGTTTTGTTTTATCTACCTAGAGGTTGTATTGTTGGCTTTCCCTAATCTAACTCCGGATACTTAAAATCATTTTGGGGAGGTTTTTTTTTTTTTTTTTCATTATTATTTTACCTTATTTACCTAGGTATAGTTTGATTACCTACCTACCTACCTACCTACCTACCTCTTACCTCATTTCACCTTACTAGACAGTGTGCGGTTTGCAAGTTTAATACACTACGGGGCAAGGTCTCGAATCCTGGCTCGCGGGTAATATACTAAGCCGTTTATGATATGATAGTAGTACCGATATTTGTTCTACGCTGGTTCCAAGAGCTTCTCATGACTTATCTTGGTTCTGTGTGTGGAGAAGGGAGAAAGGAGAAGCCAATACGACTTGGGTATCTACCTGTTTTACATAACTCATCAGGAGTAAAGATGGTAAATTTGGTTCATACTACCTTAGCATGCTGGTTCATGTTGAAACGTATTCTGGACCCCGAATATCTACCCCTAATATCTACCCCTAGGTGGAACAATCTAGGTTATTGATCTGGTGTACCCCTTTTCTCTCTATACTGTAATTGACATCCTGGACGTTATAGCTACTGTGTGGCGAAGGCGAAGGCGAAGGCGAAGACATATTGAGGCGGGATCGTCAGAATACGGTGAACCCGGATTTTGCGTAAGTAGGGCTGGATGTAAGGGCTGTTAGGCTATGATTTATTAACCATATACATACTTTACACGTGCATTAAAGTAGACCCCGTACGTAAGGGAGTAACAATGTGGAGAGGTGTGTTGGACAAGACGGCTAAAAATAGAATCACGAAGTGGGAATCTAATAGATAGAGCACTCTAATAGACCAAGCGAATTTCACATGTGACTAAATTCTGTATGTTATGTAGGGTTTGTTTGGGTGAGAGATAAAGGGGGATGGTGTAGGTAGAACTGAATAGGAGTAATTAGGTAGTAAAGGTACCTACCCTACCTAAGAAGCCTAAGAAGCCAAAGCAGCAAAATCTTCAACATCGGCCGGAACCGCCCCCAATATCGCCATGCAGGCGAAGACGGCATTGGAATGGACACATATGTACCTACATACATAGGTACCTGGATCTATATTTACATGTCGCTATACCCCGTACGCGTAGGCTGCTACTGCTGTGGCATAGGGGCCAAGCCACGCCACTCCCGAGACACCAGCCCCCATCGTCGCACAGCGCTAGTGTTTTTTCTCCCCAGAGGATCTAGGACCAAGGCAAGGTAGGTGAGACTCGACTTGGAGACTACTGAGTTGTCGAAGGCGGAGAGAGTATTATGTAGTTTGATGGAGTCGGCCTTGGGTTGGGATAGATAGGAGTTGAGAAGCTAGAAATGTAGACACGCTAATAGAGATGAGGAATGGGGGAAAGTTGAGGATGTAGAAGTAGAAGTGGCACAGCATTAGTTGCCGCGAGGGAGCTCCCGAGTCGCTGAGCCGAGAAGTTAAGTATTGTATCACCACCACTCACCTATCATCCAACTTCGTAGTGGGAGTTGTTGTACCTATGAGTCTCAACACTACAGGACCTGGTATTTACCTTTGAGGCTTTCTAGGCCTTGCGTAAGTTTTATGATGGGAATTGGTGGTGTTTATATGATGTTGAAATTACGTAAGGTAGTTTAACAGTTGCTTGATGTGGCACTGCGATTAAATATTAAGAAGCTCTACCCGAGTTGATATCACAAGCTTCGAAAGGATATGTGAGCTACCCATATAGATTGAACTTTCAAACATTCAACCCATACAAGGCAGCCATCGTATATAATACATGTTAGATACGTCGTCACAGCTCTCTAAATACTTAGTTGTTTCTAACGCCAAATTATTTTATTTGTCTTCTGTAGTTCTAATTTGTTACCATCTTGAATGTTCTCGTGCACGATAATAAGACGTACCTGAACAGAAATGTTAAGAACGGCTGACTAGAATCTTAGGTTACTGAGGCAACCAGGACAGAAGTATTGTACCTATATCGACGGCCTTACTTTAATTTAGGCACTTAATTTTATAATTTTTCATGCTTTATTATAGCCGTGTCCTCGTTTCGTGTTCCCCTTCTCATTATTCTGTATCGACACTGTTCTAGGGGTCCTCATATATGATAAAGCGCACTTAGATGGGGATATTAGGAATAGTCGTCACCTTTGACCATGAGTTTTGGAGCGTTTTCATATTTATTATAGCCGTAAATAGGTCATGCTAAGTCGTAGTTCTATGGGAGAGGCAGGCAACTCTGTCAACTGAATCAACAAAATACAGTTTCTGCTCAAATGTATTGCGATGAGATTATCAATATCAAATGAGGCATGAAAGAGAAGTCTATCTTAGGTACTTGGTTCGGTGCAATAACTCATTCCCTACAGTAGATAATCCAGCTCGTACCCATCGCATGAGCAAAACCAGTGTATCGCCCTACAAATACAATGTTAATTATTTATCCCCTCTTCTATAAACAGAACACTCAAGTACGTTCTGCTTTATTTATTTATTTTTTTTTTTTTTTAAATATATAAGTTTATGGAGTATTTTCGTGTCCTTGCAAATAATATCTAGTAAATCTCAATATCTACCGCTTTTAAAATCAAGGTCTCTCAGTCTACCGCTCAATCAGAACGTGACGAAATAACTAATAATATCATCTATATATTTGCATGTAGTAGAAATCGTCACTTATATCTATTGCTATTTCGTAATAACAAAATCGATCTTGATTTTGTTTAAACCCAGTTATCGAAGCCGTAACTAACCCCTTTTATGCAGCCTCTTTACATAGCCCCTGAATCCTCATATGCTTCGACTCGTATAGTTGATATACCGTCTCTCTGTACAGCAAACATGGTCAGCAAATAACAGATGGTTTCGAGGATCCTTTGTAGCCTGTACTGAATAACAAAGCCCTGAACCTCGACTAGATAAGACCAGTGATCAGTGAATCAAGTCTTGTGAGGAGGCAAACAAAAATAAGCTCTCATAAGTCCACATCGCCGACACTCCCGGAAGCCCATTGGCCAAGCCGTACTGGTCCGGACCACAGAAGCCGGGGCCACATCCGGAGGTGGTCCTAGTGCGGCTCGGCGCTCCGCTCCGGGTACCTCACAAGCCGGCTCCAGGGTCCGGACTTAGTGACAACTTCACAGCCGCAGGCAGCTTCCTCGCAAGCCGCATCCCGAGAATTTATTCATTGGGCAGATTTTTCAGGCCAAACCAAGCATTGTAAAAATTCGCAACTCATGCCTACTGCTTCTTTTTTTTTGTTTCCACATTTTGGAACTACACAAACCCATTCACTTCGTTGCCTTCACCTGCCCCTCGCCTCTTTCCTCTTGGTCATTACAACCAAGCTCTCTAGGCGATGAGTCCACACTCTTTTTAAATTCCCTTCCTCGTCACTTTGATTTCGTGTTGGCATCTTCTGCTTTTGTCGATGCCTTGACTTGATTCCCATGTCCGCTCATTTAATTATTGCCCGAGGAACCTTCGCATAAATACACCATGGGTAACTGTCTCTCCACCTGCGGCGGCCGCCGTAAGCTCGCGCTACCGGACTTCGAAATGATGCCACTCCCGTACAGCAACGAGGGAGAAAGTCAACAACCCCATCCACATTCTCCTAACTTGAGTATATTCCCTATTGGCATTGCCTTGACTACGGATGAAGTCGTCGCAGCCCCGGCCCCTGTTCTTATTGAGACAGCTTCTGACCAAGCTCCCGGTGTCAACGAGACAACCTCTGACCAAGCGCCTAGTGGTAGCAATCATCCCATCGATGAAGATTCACACTCACTTGCAGACTCGCTTAAAGATGTTACCATCAGCGACATCCAGGTTGAGACCGCTAGATCAGTTAACTATAGTCGCCCAGGAGCACACCGACTTGTGGCTAGTACATCAGCGTACAATATCAGGGATATCAGAGAGACCAGCTGTGGAAACATTTCCCCTCCTCGCCTACGCCCGTCGGCTACTATGAGCAATCTGAACAAACCGCTTCCGAAGTATCCCGATGATGATCCTGTAGCCGCTTACACCGATCGACAAAACATGGACGTCGAGAAGGCCTGGAAAATCATGTGGCCTGAAAAGGCGTTCCTAATTGATTCTAGACGGGAGCGCAATGTGACACGACCACGAATTCTTCGAGGGTCCGTAGAGAGCACGTCCTCGAACGACGTGAAGAACGATCCGCCCATCGAGGGTGGCAGCAGCAATATAGAACCGACGGAAAATATTGATGACGTCGGCGACACTGGCGCGACTCAAGAGGTCAGTGAAGATTGCGAGAATCCGAAGGAACTCGTCCGCGTACTTCGTCAGAAAGTAAGTGCCTTTTCTCTCAAAAATAATCCCTTACCACCTAGCCCCAGAGAATACGATAACACCAAACTGTTGATGAAAGAGTACTTATTAACGACTGTTCAAAGATTTTGCAACTCGACGATATGATGTTGAAAATCAACAAGGGAGAGGTTTCAGTAAAGTCCATTTCTGACCTTGTCACTGGTGATGCCAATGACCCCGATGTTCCGGCCACCCCGTCTCCTATCAGCCGTTCCAACAACCCTGCTAGTGCTGTCATTAGCACTCCTGATACTATTGAACCAAGCACTCGAGAGGCTGAGATGGATATGAGCCCCTCGGATTTCGTTGGTAGCCCTCATCGTACGGGTTTACCACGTCGTCGTCGTCCCGTTGGCATCATTGGGCCATCGACACCAACAAGATCTGATCAGCCCACTGAGCTACACTATGAAGCCCACAGCCGTGGCGATCTGGACGCCGAGACTGAGTACCCATTCATAGTATCCGAAGCGGGAGCGTCTCAAACCGTCGTACGTGATACACTGCCCCAAGTCCCGTCTGGTGACGAGGAGCCCGATCACTCCCTCTACGCGGTGGCACTAGAGGATGTCACGAAGAACTACCATGAGGCCAAATCGGTCATCCTCGCCAAGGTGCGCAGGTTCGCCACAAGCGAACGTACAATTGCCAAGGTTGTCGAGACTATCCTAGCCATGACAGACGACGTCATCGACGCATGCGTCAACGACGAAGACAGCCTCGAGATAGTCCAGATGCTGGTGACAGGATCTTGCCAGGGATCTGAGCTTGTTTCAAGTGGTAAGATAACTCCGAATTTCCAGAACAATCTTGATATGGAGGCCGAAGCAACAAAGGAGCGCAAAGCGATAGCTCTTCTGGAGAAGTGGGCGGCCGAGGCTAAGGCTAAGGAGGAGGCCAAGGAGGGGGCCAAGGAAAAGGGTAAAGGGAAGGAGAAGGCTAAGTGAAAGGTTCAGTTGCTATCGTGAGGGTTTAGAGTGTTTCGGACAGGGGATCGAACACCCTAAGTAATCGGAAGATGTTTTAGTCCGTCGTCTACAGGACACTCGATTGTTAAGTAATACGTTGATTTTGCATGAACAGGGACTCGCATATGGAATGCTTGAGTATGGAAAAAGGGGTCGAAAAAGGTGGAAAAAAAAGGGAAAGGGTTATTGAACGAATGAATTCATGGAGATTAGTTGTGATCATTTCGTGCTTAGAACATCTCGTAATTGCAAACCTAGTATCGCCAAATGGCATCTGCCATCTTAACTACCTGACCCATCTCAACGACATCGTGGACACGTACTATATCAGCACCGCCCTGAACAGCCGTGGCGACGGTTGCTGCCGTACCGAATACTCGATCCATCGGCTTTGGCACGCCGGTAACCTTACCAATGAAGCTCTTACGGCTAGATCCTACGAGCCATGGCAGGCCTTCTAATCCGGGCCAATTTCGTAGCTCTTCGAAATGACGTAGGAGGTGTAGGTTCTGCTCGCCTACCTTGGCAAATCCCAGTCCTGGGTCAAGGATGATGCGCCACCGACGGATACCCGCTGCTTCGGCTGCTGCTATCCGCTCAAGTAACTCTTTAGCAATCGTTGGGATAAGCCCATGAGGGTAGTCGTTCAGTTTGCTCATTGTACTAGGGTCTCCTCTCATGTGCATCAAGCAAACCGTCTTGCCCGAGTGGGCCATCGTTGAGAACATATCCGAGTCCAAAAGACCCGCTGACACGTCGTTGATTATATCTGCGCCAGCCTTGACGGCTGCTTGGGCAACTGATGCTCGATATGTATCTACGCTAATGGCGACATCGCGTGTCTCGGGGAGACTACGAATGAGCTTGATAACAGGTATGACACGGTCCTCCTCTTCTTGAGCACTGACCTCGAGCTTCCCCGGCGCCGTAGACTGGCCCCCAATGTCAAAAATAGTGGCACCTCCCCGAACGTAGGTCATAATTGTGTCTCTAAGCGAATCAGGGGTATGAATTCCCCCGTCTGAAAATGAATCGGGCGTAATGTTGAGAATGGCCATTATTTGTGTTTTCCGAGTTGGCTTGAGAGCATTCAACGGCTTTACCGAGGGGCATATTGGGGTCAAAGTAGACAGAGGCTCCGGAGATGGAGATAGCTCATTGAGATAGTCTTGTATGAACTTCCAGGGTTTGGAGGAGTCTATAGACTTCTGCGGTATAAGTTCGGCGAGAGGCCGTAGAACAAATTCGCGCTCTTGGATGCCAATATGAGGAATTTTAAGTCTCTCATGGTCGACTATTTCATCTTCATAAAGTAAGATGTCCAAGTCGATGTTGCGAGGTCCCTTATCTATGAGTTTCCGTCGCCCCATAGATTTCTCAATATCCTGCAATTGGTCTAACAAAGATAGAGGCTTTAGATTCGTCTCTACCTGAGGAAGATTATTTAGTCTAATATTCTTGAAGAATAGGAACCAAGACGTACTTCGCAAGCTCCATTCACAAACCTATCCTGATCTAAAACGTACATCGGTTCGGTCTCCCAGAGGCTACTGGTCCTTTTTACTTTGATGTCTCTTGAATCCATTTCCTTACATGCTTGCTCGATCATGGATATGCGGTCGCCAACATTGCTGCCCAGAGCAATGTAAGCTTTCCGCTTTCCGCGGCGCCGTTCTGCGCAACTGCATGATTTACTAGATGGACTGGTTGAGAATTGGCGATCCATTATTTTTCTTTTAGGGATGATCCGATTTTGAGAATAAATAAAAACTAGATTGGTATGAGATGGCAACACTCGAGCATACCGATATGTGTAGTTCCATGCTGATGAGAGAATATTCATTAAAACTTAGAACGAATTGTTGACCCGCAAACTAAATGCCATATGCCATAAGCAACTTTTCGAACTACACCTGAATCGAGAATCGAAGGGAGCTGACCGGAAAATTCCAAGTTCCACAAGGACCCTTAAGGTATTAGTCTTTCCGAAGGAATATTACGTCCAATTTTTTTTTAATAGGTACATACGTACCTCCTAGCGGTATGTACATACTGTATTCCCTTATCTTATCTTCCATGTAGGGTTGATATGCATAAAGTACTTAGGTACATACATATGTGAGTCCAACATATGTACTTAACTACCTAGGTACCTATGTTGTGCTACGTAAACTTGCATCTGATGTAAGGATTGTTTATTTGTTTGTTTGAAATTTTTAGAAGTGGGATGGGTGTATAGAAGTGACTCCATCGTCAATATATTTAACATACTTCATGATTCAAAGATGCATTCCCAAGCCCATGTGGGCTTGGTTATATTGATATATGTATGTACCTAATTAATAGTCACGCTAA
This sequence comes from Daldinia childiae, assembly GCF_008694065.1. Taxonomy (NCBI): domain Eukaryota; kingdom Fungi; phylum Ascomycota; class Sordariomycetes; order Xylariales; family Hypoxylaceae; genus Daldinia; species Daldinia childiae. Next base: position 4,339,540 of record NW_022984643.1, read on the forward strand.
TTAAAAAAGAAGCCTCGGTTCGGGTAAGTCCCGGATTGGACTAGGCTCCGAAGGCTTAACATTCAATATGCATTGCCTCGGCTTCCCCAGCTTTAATCTTTGGGGAGATTGTGTACTAAATCCTGGATATACCCCGATTTTCACATTTCCATCTGTTCTTATTACTATTCCCATTGCCGCGCTTGTTGCCGATACCGAGACTTTCTTCCTCTCAACATTCGCATCTCTAGCATCTATCTTATTCCTTCTAACTACTTAATCTACCCCAGATTTCTTGATATAACTAGAACAAGCTAAAGAAGCCTCTTCACCATCTTATCGTATTCTACAGTTTTATATTAACACCCAAAACAGTCAAGATGGCATCACCACGTATGTCATAAGCCAACAAATCTACAACAATTCATGAGTAAAGTACTAACAAAATGTGATCCTACAGAGAGAATCCGAACTCCTGTTACCGATCTATTCAAGATCAACCATCCTATTTTTCTCGCCGGAATGAACGTCGCAGCCGGTCCCAAGCTCGCTGCTGCTGTCACAAATGCCGGCGGTCTTGGTGTCATTGGAGGCATGTCCTATAGCCCGGACATGTTGAAGGAGCAAATTGACGAGTTAAAATCGTATCTTCATGACAAGAATGCGCCATTCGGCATCGATCTGCTACTTCCACAGGTTGGCGGCAAGGCCCGCAAAACAAAGTAAGCTTCAATGATCCCAAAGTATTCGCTTGTACTCGATGGCAGCAGCTAACCGAGATTGAAATGTAGCTACGATTACACGAAAGGCAAGCTCGACCAATTAATCGACGTCGTTATCGAATCGGGAGCCAAACTCTTCGTCTCCGCTGTTGGTGTACCACCCAAGGCCGTCGTCGATAAGCTACACAAGCATGGTATCTACTACATGAACATGGTCGGCCACCCCAAGCATGTCCAAAAGGCGCTAGACATCGGCTGCGACATGATCTGTGCGCAGGGTGGTGAGGGTGGTGGCCACACTGGAGATGTTCCGACCACTGTCCTGATTCCAGCGTGTGTGCAGATTTGCAAGGGAAAAAAGAGCGTGGTATCCGGCCAACAGGTTCCAGTCATCGCCGCCGGTGGTATCCATAACGGTCAGATGTTAGCCGCCGCGCTGATGATGGGCGCGAGCGCCGTCTGGGTTGGTACCCGTTTCATCTTAGTTGACGAAGCTGGAGCACCCGAGTCGCATAAGGAGTCGGTACGAACTGCCGGATTTGACGACACAATCCGAACCCTCATCTTCACTGGACGGCCTTTACGGGTGCGAAAGAACCCATACATCGAGAACTGGGAGACCGAGCGCCAAGCCGAGATCAAGGAGTTGACTGCTAAGGGTATCCTCCCCTATGAGCATGACTTGGAGAAGGTGGCGAACGGCACGGCTGAGGGTTCAGGCAAGGAGAGCGAAAGCGAAGAAGATGTAGATGACTTGATGGACCAGTTCCGGCCTTACTTGATGGGCAAGTGTGCCGCGCTGGTGAACGAGCAGAAGAGCGCAAAGGCCGTTGTGGATGAATTCATTGATGATGCCACAGCGATGCTAAGCCAGGGCGCCAAGATGGTGGCGAAGTTGTAAGGGGAACGGACCTATTAGGGGGAATCCTGAAATATTAAATACCTTTGTATATATATCCACAAGCACCATGTTTGAAGGTCAGTATTAGCGCAATGCGGTCCCCATTGAGGGCTTAGGTAGTATACCTATTTAGGTGCGATAGTTGTATCATTTTATGTATAGCAATGCATACAAAATTACTTTCAAACTCTAAGATATAATATAATAGCTCAGAGACATCAAAGGCCCGGGAATTTCTTTTCCAAGGCCGCTATAAACTTTCCTTTGGCATAACTAGCCGAAGAAAACTGGTAGGGCATCAGTATAGTTATGCTACTCCTACTAGCCCACGCCCTTATATTTCATTGCCTCCACGAGACGAATAGTCAACACCCCTATTCCAACGCCTATCATAATAAGCCCTTTTAAGAAAAATAGCTTTCTGATCAAGATATGGTCTGTTAGGCCGTCCAAGACCAAGGCGTCCACATTAAGCGAGGTCCCTTGAAAGCTAAAGAGCCGGCTTAAACGGATAGGTTGCATGAACTATACAGCACTTATACCAATATACCTCTGCTCTGCTGCATAGTCCTTTTCTGGGACGTCGAGACCGCCACAGGTCTCACGGCATAAAGCTTGTTTTGGACGGACTAGAGGTTCCGTGCTCTGTGTTTTCCTTATGGCATCGTTTTGAGCCACGCGCGCAACGAACTTATTGAAATCACACGTTTCCTTGTCTAATTTGTGATATTCGCTTCTCTTTTCTCTGGGAGGGTTATTTCCGGAATCATTATTAGAACGGCTGCAGAATATTGAGCGGTAGAAGCTATAGACGATGGGCAGACAAGCGCAGATGATATACAAGAAAAGCTCCAGAGTCGCCCATAGCCAGGCAAGTGTCAAAGTATCTAGAAGGGAACTATTAGTCTGCTTACACGAATGTCAGGCCATCGGCTGTCTCAGTCTTTCTATCAACTTACACGTAGCATTGTCGGGGTTCATAGTACCGGTATAGACAACACGTAAAATACCAAAGGCAACAGATCTAAATAGGTTAGCAAGATTAATTCAAGAAATATACAACAATAAATAGAATCTGCCCAATACATACGATATAGCTAGGAGAAATAGAAAGGATATCCAAAGTTTACGTCGAAGAGGCATCCGCAGCATCCATACTCTCCTCTGGACCAAGCCTATGATAACTACATCTATGAGTATGTTGATAGTGCCCATAGCCACATAGAAGGCCACAGCGTTTATTGACTTATGAGGCATATTGGTATTCCACTGTGCCTTTACTGGGATATTAATGAAGATAAGGCCGATCGTGTACGTGAAGCAAGCTTCTGCGACGAGGATTGACATGATGCGCGTAAACAGAAAGAATTGCGTATCGACCTCAAATATGCGTTTATAAAATAGCAAAACCGAGATCTTGGAGAACGCAACGCTGACCGTGTAGAGAACCTCGCCCGCGAGGCCCGCCTATTACTATCAGTTTTCGTTTATTAATAAGGGAGTAAGACAATTAATATAGGGGGGCCAAACTCACCTTTGCACATGTATTCAGCTGCGAAATCGTATACTCGTCGACGCGACAGCTTGCCAAGGCACAGAGAAGACCGGAAATATACGCCCCAACACCCGTGACGAACGCAGCCAAGATGGCCCAATCGTCCCACCAAAGAATTCTCTTCCGGCGATGATGAACGAAACGCAGAATTATGCACACGGCTGCCAGCAGCATAAAAGGTCCCGGAATGATATTTATGGCTAGGAACTCGCGGCTATTTTCTTTCGGTTGGAAATACATGACTTATAGGCACGATTTAAATAAATGTTCCTTTAGAAAAATATAGTAAAGGGTAATAGGGTGAGATGAAATATCTAAGGAATAGAGCCTAAGAATGGTGTTTAAGAGCTCAACATATCAATAGGTTTTTCAAATATCTCGCAATTAAAAGGAAGTATATTTAAATAAATACTTCTACTTTCCTTAACTAACACAAGCTACCCTGCACTTCAGTTCCCTTTAACACTGCATATTATACACTACCTACACAGGACATCTATGCACTTGGTTAGGCCACACATCCGGGTAGCACCTTTATCTCCGATAACCCTTCAACATCTGCAAGGACATCGACGAGGCTTAGCCTACGCCCGACATACACGCCACTTACACCCTTCGGTTCGACCCGCGCAATTGTGTCTGTAAGAAGGGCAGCGCGCTTTACCACGGCTCTCGCGGTAATTCATCCGAGCTTACGGTGTCGGGCTCGGCACTCGAAACTTCAGGCTGTCTGTCACTTGCAGCAGATTCCCCCCACATTTCTCTCCCCCCCCGGTGCGACAAGCATGTCTGGCATGCTAGGTGCCGAAGGCGGAAACCATGTCCACAAACTCACACTTATGAGCAGTCTGTCGTCGCAATGGTGATTGAAGCAGGGAATAAGAATGCGATTAGCGCTGATAAATACCTACGTTTAAAATCATCTCGGTCCTGAAACGACACGTCCGTGTACACCTTGGAGGTCAAGAGGGCGTACGTATGTTCAATCGAACAGTTAGTAAATGGGTAGGTAGATTGCTATTTGACAACTATATATATGTAGACACAAAATGTTAGAAATGTTCACAAGTATATCGCGATTGTTGTAAGGTGGCGTTGATAGTGATGCAGTAGGTTAAGGAGAAGCTGGGTTATCTGTGTATCTCGGTGCGTCATGCTGTTTTATATATATTTTATCTAGTTGAGGCTTTGGAGCATATTCTATTATTGTATTCGTGCAACTAACTATCTTTTATGTAACCCCTCTTATCAAGCATCATACTTTTAATCACAAATCGGTATCTTTTCCCTAGCTACTATGTTGTGTGTTGCCACTTCTATAGAAAGAGGGGTTGCTTTTTCAATTAGAATTAACAAGATTACGCTATACTAGAAATATACCGAAGTAATAAAATACTTATTTCGTTATTTGACATCGCATTTATTCTTTAACAAGCTGTGGTAAAGTGTTTTGTTAAATGTAAATGCGTAGTTCCCCTACACTTTAAGAGATGGATCTTATAAGATTCAAAAAGTCAATGATGTTTAAAAATGACACTAGCATAACTTCCCGGTATCATTTGACAACAACGCATCGAATTGAAGAAAGTACGCAGTATAATAGATATGATGATACAATTGTAATTACTTATTTTAAATAATTTTTTCAATAAAAGAATTATAATAGGCGTCATTAGAGCTTAGATGCACCCTTGTGCTTCGATCAGATCCCTGCTACACGTGGGTTCCAGGTACAGTTACGTCACCACTCATCGCGATATAAGAGGCACACCTCTTACTATGAACTTTCAAAGCAGTATTGTCTTGACTTCACAGTGACGGGCAGACTTAATAATCCCCAAACCAATCCTTCTCAAAACGAACTATATTACCCCTCAAGCCTATATTTTAAAAGATTACCACCTCATCCATCCACCAGACCTTTCTAGATCTACGCATTAACACTTATACATCATCATCGCGGCCCACCTCTCACCATGGCCGACACCCACCAATTCGACGTAAACAAGCTCTTCGGAGTCCAAGACTACGTCGCAGTAATCACGGGCGGCGGGTCCGGCATAGGATTAATGGCCGCGCAGGCACTTGCCGCCAACGGCGCCAAAGTCTACATCACCGGCCGGCGGAAGGAAGTTCTCGAGAACGCGGCGAAGAGCCACCAGCCGGCCAAGAGCAGCGGGCAAATCATCCCGATCGGGCCATGCGATGTAACTAGCAAGGACGACCTAGAGAAGCTCGTTGCAGATCTGAGCAAGCGCGAGAAGTACATCAACCTCCTGGTGTGCAACGCCGGCATCTCGGGCCCGAAGGCTGAGCCGAAGGACGCCGATGCCGAAGATCTCAAGGCTAGGCTTTGGAATAATGAGGATCCTAGCGATTGGCGCGATAACTATAATACTAATGTTACGGCGGTGTACTTTACGACGGTAGCCTTCCTTCCGCTGCTACAGCAAGGCATCCGTCCGAAAGGCCCCCTTGAGCCTTACGCCCCATCTGTCATTACCATATCTTCTATGTCGGGTATCATGCGGCATGCTCAGGGTCACTTCAGCTATAACACAGCCAAGGGAGCTACCGTACATCTGACGAAACTTATGAGCGCAGAGTTCCAAAAGGCTGAAATCAGAGTCAACTCCATTGCGCCGGGATATTTCCCTACCGAGAGTGAGTTATTACCGAGCGTATATCTCTTACCCTTTCTCCTACTAGGTTGGGATCGATGACGATCAAGCTAACAAGTTTGCTATAGTGACCGCTAAGAGTAGTGATGATAAACAGAAGAGCTATGTATCACCAGAGAAGATCCAAGATAAAGGCCACGTCCCGCTGATGAGAGCCGGACGTGAGGAAGAAATGGGCATGACGATACTCTACCTCGCGAAGAACCAATATGTGAACGGAGAGATCATCGCAGTAGACGGTGGAGTTCTAAATGTTATAGCAGGACGGTAAAGAGCCTACTCGTCTATTAATGCTACCTCACAATGTCTCTTATGTATTAAATCTAAAATCATGGAATGGCGCACCGGTATTGGATCATATCAATAATGAAGAGATTTGGGTATCGGTACCATATTAGGTTAGATAAAAGTAAAAGTTCAATAAACAAGTAATTATCTTAACTATTAACATATTATTATACGGCCCTATAGGTAGCAGGTACACCTGCCAAGGCAATAAGCCTTAGCAGAATAAACCTATATTAATTTAACCTATTTTAAATAACTTTAATAGGTAAATCTTTCTTTATACATTATTTTACCTTAAAGGTAACAATAGGTTATAATTTTTAAAAACGTTTTTTTTTAATATATATTAATTGTTTTTTATTAAATATTAATAATTTATATTTTTTAAAATTTTTTTTTTGCCAATATTTCTTTTTATTTTTTTCTCCTTTTCCTTTCTCCCCGTTCCTCTTCTCCTC